>NC_140452.1:120000-292500 GCF_963576455.1 Neolamprologus multifasciatus
TTCCTCTACAGGTGGCATAGTACTCCTCCCTATAGTACAAGGAGTATTTTAGCTCAATATAGCAGTCACATTTTCTGTTCCTGTTTAGACTTTCCTTTAACAAGACAATGATTTTCACTAACAAGGAGAGAGGCATCCATAAATACAAGTAATCCTCAGGTCCATAGCTCAGTCCTAAAATGACTGAGGTCGCCAGTCTCCCACAGGACTAACACAGAGAAAAACAACTATATGCAATCACATTCACACCAATGGGCAATTTAGAGTGACCAATTAACCTAACCCCAGTTTCTTTGGACTGTGCGAGGAAGCTGAAGTATGCCGAGAGAACCCACGCAAACATGGAGAAAACAACTCCATGTTTGCGGACCCTGGACCGATGAACTCAGGACCGTCTTGCTGTGAGGCAACAGTGCTAACCACTATGCTAACGTCCCGCCTTATCGACTGGGCAGCCAAGTCCAATAAGTGCACTTGCTGGGGTTAGGATAAGCGGAAGAGATGTTCTCGGCATACCTTGTAAAAATGTAAACACAATACTCCAACAGTCCAGTTATAAGACAATCATCATCAGTGGGCACACTGTAGGAAGTGGGTAATACTGTCAGAGGTCCCTGGAGGTACCTCAACAAATTGCCTAGTTCCCTTTTCTGTAGTTGAATAGTGTAGCTCAATATTAATGCTCTGTTGCGTTGTGGTTGATTCATTTACACACATCTCTGGCTAGATATCTGTAGCATCACAACACAAAACTATCAATTTAAGTACTATTACATTTTTTGTACTGATCTGGTTAGACCTTTCTTTAGTGACATTATTTGACAGACATCAATCTTTATGACTATGTCAAGAATAGCTTAAGCAGTGTATTAACCTCAGCCCAAAACAAATTAAGACATTTTCAATACTTAAGACTTACAGTGCACATATAATCCTTACTACTACCTTTTAAATAACTGTGTATACCTGAAACATCTCACAATATTGCATTCAACTGAATACTACATAAATATGAGTTGTTTGTTGGTGCATTTACCCATTTTTGTTTGTGCTGGTGGGTATTCTTTGTCAGCCTCGCCGTCTTCACTCTCACCAGAGTCTGTCAAGTCTAGGTTATCTGACAAAAAAATATGTTAAGCAGCATCTTGATGCATTCTCAATCATCCAGGTAAGTAAATCTCCAAGAGTTGATTCTGTTCATCTGGACATAGCGTTTTGTGGGAAAAACGTTTCGTCACTCATCCAAGTGACTTCTTCAGTCTCAGCTTACTGCAGGTTTCCCCAATCTTATAAACAGTACATTTGCATAATGACTGAAACCAGCCCACTGAAGGAACAATGGGCTGGGAGGTCAGTTCCTTAATCTTAATTATGCAAATTCTCATGACCATTGATCAACAACCACTGACCAAAACCCACTGATCAAAGACCACTGATCAATAGCCATGAGTACCATACACAGAGAGTTGGGGAATGGCTGCAATCACAGCACTGTAAGATGGCCTTAGGCCCCCTCCTTGATTATGAATCGAGGCATTCTGAATGCATCAAGACGTTTTAACCCACTTTGGCAAGGACGGCCTGAAGCTTGTACGTCAGTATGAGCAAACAGCACGTAAGATGGTGGATTACAGGAACCACCTGAGATTCAGCCTCAGATGCAGACAAAACCGGATTACTCCTAAAAGTCTGCAAATGAGCTCTTCGTTAAAGGCTTCCGGGCAACAAAAATCCTCCAGAAGGCACAGCATCAGTTGCTTAATGAACGGGTGAGGCAAACAAATTTTACCATGGACATGCTAAAATCTCAAGAGGAGCGGATCCAACAGAGACTGACAATGCTTCTAGATGAGAATACTCTTAAAAAGGTGTTTGACTTTACTGAGAAGGCTCGTCTAGCACAGCACAAGAAGTCTAAGACCAGGCAACAAAGGAAGTTTGACTTACTTGTTGTACGTCGGAAACCACGGCAAAATACGGAGAGTGTCCTCAGTGACCAGAAGAGACAAGGATGCGACACAGAGGATGTGGACAAGTGGGTGAAGAATTTGTCTGACAGACAGCTCACCGAAACAGAGAAAAACATCCTTGCTCAAGGGCTGAATTTTGCTGTCACACCGGGACAAATCCTGCTAGTGGAGCTGATCACAGCCACAGAAACAGCAATTCGTAACAACAATATTGCAGAAATGGAAGCATAGCAACTACAGACGAAAGTTTTGGCCTGTCTCAGCAATGCAAAGCCCCCAGCATCCAAAATCACCATGGAGAGGAAGGTGCTCCACCTGGAGACTCTGTTGTCCTGCTGGGAGACTTCAATGCTCACGTGGGTAACGACAGCAAGACTTGGAGGGGCGTGATTGGGAGGAACGGCCTCCCTGATCTGAACCCGAGCGGTGTTTTGTTATTGGACTTCTGTGCAAATCACAGTTTGGCCATAACAAACACCTTGTTCGAACATAAGAGTGTCCACAAGTGCACGTGGCACCAGGACACTCTAGGCCGCAGATCGATGATTGATTTTGTAATCGTATCACCAGACCTGCGAACATATGTTCTGGACACTCAGGTAAAGAGAGGGGCTGAGCTGTCAACTGATCACCACCTGGTGGTGAGTTGGATCAGGTGGCAGGAGAGGACGCTGGACAGAACCGGTGCACCTAAACGCTAGGGGTGCAACGATACTCGTATCGATATTGAACCGTTTGATACAGTGCTTTCGGTTCGGTACGCATATGTATCGAACAATACAACATTTTTAATTTATTTTATCAACTTCCCTTCTGACGATGCTGTCTGTGTTGAGCGCTCAATGGATCTGCGCTCGACAGTGCAGCCTAGGCGGAGTAGTCGAACGCAGATTCACTGAGCGCAGGGCAAGCTAGCGAGACAGAAGCTAAGCTCGTTGCAACATGGCAAATTGAACCTCCCCCACCCTCATTCAGATCTGGCGTTTGGAACTATTTTGGTTTTCATGTGAAGTATGACCCTGAAGGTAAGCGCGTCATGGATTAAAGTAAAACAGTATGTTGGATGTGCCAGCAATGCTCAATTACATGGGTGGGAACTAGTGTGTTAGCGCAGTTAGCTCGTTGTGTTGGCCGTCCAGCCCCACGCACAAGGCAATCCGCAGTAGCTCGTTAACGGAGGTGTTGTGTCGTTAACCTCATTTCAGATTAACGCTGACAGCACTAGTGGGAACACAACGAATATGACTGCACATTTACTCCGACATCATCCTAGTGCAAAGACAAGTGGAAGCAGACAAAAACAACAAGCACGCATGCTACAAACTTTACCCGAGTCATTTAGACAGCCGTTAGCACATGATTCTCCTTATGGGGACCTGATATATTTAATATGGTGCTGAGAATATAGCCCAGAAGAAGCGTATAGTATAGCTTTTATTTTGGAAAGAGCCATTTCTCTGTAATAAACTCTCTTTTCCAAAGATGAGTGATTCCTCAATCAGATACAGGGCTCGCAAAATATATGTCAACGCTTTTGCATTCTTTCGGAAATGTAGCTGGGTAATTATGTCATTGGCATCGGTGAGCCACTGTCAATATGTGACATATTGAAATTGCGTTTGAATTTGCGCTTGTTTTTTGCTTTCACTTTGCAATCGTGCGAACTGCGTATAGAGAGTGACAGCACTGATTGGTGAGTGATGATAATTTGCGCACCAATTCCTCTGACATCTTATCAATCGTTAGCTTACTATGCAAACATGACAAGTGAAATCTCCCGCAGCAAGCTTAAACATGTGAGAGGTTGATCGCGCAGAGAATCGCTGAGCGTTATGTGAGTGCATGTGTAAAAGCAGCAGGATATATATTTTAGTTCTGCTGAGCCAAATAAGACAGGTCAGCGTGAAGAAGTGACAGCCAAACAAAGCTTACCACAAAACGGAAAAGTTATGACAAATCAGACTATAAGGCAAAAAGAAAGTGCAGCTTTATGGTTTCATGGACAAAAGAATTTCTGTGGCTGCAATATGACGAGCTAAATAACCAGGGCTGCACATAAGTGGTCCGCAGGTGCGCATTCGCTGTCAAAATAAAAAACGCGCACAAGATAAGAAGTTGCAACGCGTGTTTGCGTACATAGGATTTTCTGGAGGAGGACAGACATTTGTTTAGAACTCTTAAAGATGTTGAAGAAGCAAAATCCTTTAAGCAATTACTTTGGTGTTCCTTCACCTCCAAAGAAATGGAGTCTGAACCACAAAAGAAGCGCGTATTCTCAAAAAAGTGGTTGCAGGAGGTGAGCTGGCTTCAAACAAATGATGAACGCACAGAGATGTGGTGCAGAATGTGCCGTGAAAATTTAATAAATGACAAATTAATAAAAAGGCATGAACATTTTTTTTGTATCGAAAAAATATCGAACCGTGACACCAAAGTATCGAACCGAACCGAACCGTGAATTTTGTGTATCGTTGCACCCCTACTAAACGCGTAGTGAGGGTGTGCTGGGAACGTCTAGCAGAGGCCCCAGTCCGCAAGATCTTCAACGCACACCTCCGGCAGAGCTTCAACAGCATTCCGAGGGAGACTGGGGACATTGAGTCCGAATGGACCATGATCAGCGTCTCCATTGCCGAAGCTGCTGCATTGAGCTGCGGCCGCAAGGTGGTTGGTGCCTGCCGTGGTGGTAATCACCTAACCAAATGGTGCACACCAGAGGTGAAAGGAGCCACCAGGCTGAAGAAGGAGTCCTATCAGGCTTGGTTAGCCTGTGGGACTCCGGAGGCAGTCGACAGGTATCGACAGGCCAAGTGGAATGCGGCTCGGGCAGTGGCTGAAGCAAAAACTCGGGTGTGGGAGGAGTTCGGGGAGGCCATGGAAAAAGACTTTCGGACTGCCTCGAAGAGATTCTGGCAAATCGTCAGGCGTCTCAGGAGGGGAATGCGGTGCTCTACCTGCACTGTGTATAGTGCTGGCAGAGCGCTGCTGACGTCGACTGAGAAAATTGTCAGGCGGTGGAAGGAATACTTCGAGGACATCCTTAATCCCACTGACACGTCTTCCGAGGAGGAAGCAGAGTCTGGGGATGAGGGGAATGACCTGCCAATTTCCGGGGGCGAGGTCACTGAGGCAGTTAAACAACTCCTTGGTGGCAGAGCCCCTGGTGTTGATGTGGTCCGCCCCGAGTTCCTGAAGGCTCTGGACGTTGTAGGGCTGTCCTGGTTGACACGCCTCTACAATGTTGCGTGGAGATCAGGGGCAGTACCCCTGGACTGGCAGACCGGGGTGGTGGTCCCCAACTTTAAGAAGGGAGACCGGAGGGTGTGTTCCAACTACAGGGGGCTCACACTCCTCAGCCTCCCTAGGAAAGTCTATGCCAGGGTGCTGGAAAGGAGAGTTCGTCTGCTAGTCGAACCTCGGACACAGGAGGAACAATGCGGTTTTCGTCCTGGTCGCAGAACACTGGACCAGCTCTTTATCCTCTCAAGGATACTTGAGGGTGCATGGGAGTTTGCCCAACCAGTCTACATGTGTTTTGTGGACTTGGAGAAGGCATTCGACCGTGTCCCTCAGGGTGTCCTGTGGGAGGTGTTGCGGGAGCATGGTGTATCAGGCCGATTATTACGGGCCATTCGATCCCTATACAACCGTTGCCAGAGCTTGGTTCGCGTTGCCGGCAGTAAGTCGGACTCGTTCCCGGTGGGTGATGGGCTCCGCCAGGGCTGCCCTTTGTCACCGGTTTTGTTCATAATTCTTATGGACAGGATTTCTAGGCGCAGCCAAGAAGTGGAGGGCTTTCACTTTGGTGGCCTCAGAATCTCAAGTCTGCTTTTTGCGGATGATGTGGTTCTGTTGGCTTCATCGGGTGAGGGCCTCCAGCTCGCAATGGAACGGTTCGCAGCCGAGGGTGAAGCAGCGGGAATGAGGATCAGCACCTCCAAATCTGAGGCCATGGTTCTCAGCCGGAAAAGGGTGGAGTGCCCACTCCGGGTCGGGGATGAGTTCCTGCCCCAAGTGGAGGAGTTCAAGTATCTTGGGGTCTTGTTCACGAGTGATGGGAGAAGGGAGCCGGAGATTGACAGACGGATTGGGGCTGCGGCTGCAGTGATGCGGACGCTTCACCGGTCCGTCGTGGTTAAGAGGGTGACCGAAGGAACGAGATTGCGGACACAAGCAGCAGAAATGAGCTTCCTCCGAAGGGTGGCTGGCCTCTCCCTCAGATATAGGGTGAGAAGTTCGGCCATCCGGGAGGGGCTCAGAGTAGAGTCGCTGCTGCTCCACATTGAAAGGAGCCAGCTGAGGTGGTACGGGCATCTGACAAGGATGCCTCCTGGGCGCCTCCTGGGCGCCTCCTGGGCGAGGTGTTCCGGGCATGTCCCACCGGGAGGAGGCCCCGGGGCAGGCCAGGACACGCTGGAGAGATTATATCTCTCGGCTGGCCTGGGGACGCCTTGGTGTTCCCCCGGATAAGCTGGAGGAGGTGGCTGGGGAGAGGGAGGTCTGGGCCTCTGCTTAGGCTGCTGCCCCTGCGACCCGGCCTCGGATAAAGCGGATGAAGATGGATGGATGGACGGGTGAGAGATGTCATTACGGAGGCAGATGAAACCATGGTCTTGTACGACGTTACATCTCTCTTCACTTGCATCCCAGTCACGGAAGCATTGAAGGTAGTCCGTAAGAGATTATGACACCAACCTCAGCAACAGGACCACTCTCGGCATCGACCAAGTGTGTTTGCTTTTGGAACTGTGTCTTCATTCCACCTACTTCACATACAAGGGTCAGTTCTACAGGCAGAAACATGGGTGTGCCATGGGCTCCCCAGTTTCACCCATCGTGGCCAATTTGTACATGGAAGAAGTGGAAAAGAGGGCTTTGCTATCCTACCCTGGAACACCACCAATCCATTGGTTCAGGTATGTGGATGACACCTGGGTGAAAATCAAATCTCAGGACGTACCACAATTCACGGATCACATTAACTCTGTGGACCGACACATGAAATTCACCAGGGAGGCTATGAAAAGTGGCAGGTTAGCTTTCTTAGACTGAGATTTCCATCAGTAATGGGGGACATCTAAAAGCTGACGTGTACCGTAAACCTACACATACGGATCAGTATTTAAGGTTTGACTCTCATCATCCACTGGAGCACAAACTGGGTGTCATTAGGAGCGAACACCATCCCCACTGACACAGCGGCCAAGGAGGCAGAAGAACATCACATCAGGAAGGCCCTGAGTAAATGTGGTTATCCCAGCTGGACTTTTGTCAAAGCTGGGACGGCTCCTAAAGAAAGCTCCAGCCAATCCAGGAGAGAAGGACAACTGCTGCCCAAACGAAAACCTGTAGTGATCCCATATGTGTCAGGAGTATCGGAGCAGTTGAGACGCATTTTATCTAAACACTGGGTCTCTGTGGCTTTCAAACCCCAAAACACTGTGCCAAAAACTAGTCCACCCCAAGGATCGGGTCCCCCGACACAAACAGAGTAAAATAGTGTACGCTGTTAAGTGCCAGGAGGATTGCCAGGATTTATACATCGGGGAAACCAAACAACCTCTGGCGAAGCGCATGGCACAACACAGAAGAGCTCTCTGTGAATGGTATTCATGGCCATTGATCAGTGGTCTTTGATCAGTGGGTTTTGGTCAGTGGTTGCTGATCAATGGTCGTGAGAATTTGCATAATTAAGATTAAGGACTGACCTCCAAGCCCATTGTTCCTTCAGTGGGCTGGTTTCAGTCATTATGCAAATGTACTGTTTATAAGATTGAAACCTGCAGTCAGCTGAGACTGAAGAAGTCACTTGGATGAGTGACGAAACATTTCTCCCACAAAACACTATGTCCAGATGAACAGAATCAACTTCAGCTATGTCCAGATGAACAGAATCAACTTCAGCTATGTCCAGATGAACAGAATCAACTTCAGCTATGTCCAGATGAACAGAATCAACTTCAGCTATGTCCAGATGAACAGAATCAACTTTTTGGAGATGTTAAACAGCAGGTACAAACATTCCTTGTTTCTCTTAACAGCTTTAATGTAAAAGTAAGGTTATTAAATATATTGTGTTAAGAACACTCAAAAGCTTAAAAACTAGACACCTTAAAATACTATCTACTTAGAAATACCTTCAATTTCAATCTCTTCCAATGTTTTGCCTTGGAGATTTCCAAGGGTCCCTTTCTCCATGGCAAGTAGTAGTTTTGATATTTTTGCCAGCTGGGTTGTAGCCTCTGGAAGTCTGTAAAATTCTCTGTGAACACGGATATCATGGCCTAGAAAGTCAGCAACTTGGTCAAGCTCGTGATTTTTTAGGTTCAAGACGTGTGACAAAGTTGCAACATGCTTGCGTAGCTGTGTTGACCTAAGGAGTTCAGGACTTTGTGCACCACAGTCATTTGCATAAATCCTGAGACAGTCCTGTCCTCTGTAAGGAGTCAAACAGTTGGGTGTTGCAAAGAGGAAGGGGTTTTCTTCCGGGACTCCACACTCTAGTCTTCTGCTTATGAGCTGCGTTAGGGCTTCAACCATGTCTGGTGATAACAGTACAGCAACCTGCTCATCAACTTCAAAGGAGGACGATGCCATGGGCACATCACCTTGAGAACGGTCAGGGTGCTCTGAAACCTTGTGCAAGCAAACACAAAAGTACATTAACATCCATTCAACACAGATACGTTGAGACTATACAATACAGTTATGAAGGTACACTGGTTATTGACATAAATGAGGTAAATGTAATGAAGTAATATTGAGTGAAAATTAATTCTCCAGTGTGAACCAACATGACACTCGGCAGTATCCACACACAGTCCTCATAATGTAGGTATCTTACATTAACCAACACTATAGGACTTGTGTCTAACACCCTCACTATCAACATCCAAACAACTCGGCTGTGTTCTTGTTGCAATAATAACAACACCAGAAAATTAGTCACCTGCTCATCAACTTCAAAGGAGGACGATGCCATGGGCACAGCAGCTTGAGAACGGTCAGGGTGCTCCGAAACCTTGTGCAAGCAAACACAAAAGTACATTAACATCCATTCAACACAGATATGTTGAGACTATACAATACAGTTATGAAGGTACACTGGTTATTGACATAAATGAGGTAAATGTAATGAAGTAATATTGAGTGAAAATTAATTCTCCAGTGTGAACCAACATGACTCTCGGCAGTATCCACACACAGTCCTCATAATAATGTACCTGAAAGCTTCATACACTGCAGGGTCTCTGTTACACACAGACTTGAGAGCCCATCTTTCAATAGACTTACGCATCCAAAACACACACAGTCCTCATAATGTAGGTATCTTACATTAACCAACACTATAGGACTTGTGTCTAACACCCTCACTATCAACATCCACACAACTCGGCTGTGTTCTTGTTGCAATAATAACAACACCAGAAAATTAGTCACCTGCTCATCAACTTCAAAGGAGGACGATGCCATGGGCACAGCAGCTTGAGGACGGCCAGGGTGCTCTGAAACCTTGTGCAAGCAAACACAAAAGTACATTAACATCCATTCAACACAGATACGTTGAGACTATACAATACAGTTATGAAGGTACACTGGTTATTGACATAAATGAGGTAAATGTAATGAATTAATATTGAGTGAAAATTAATTCTCCAGTGTGAACCAACATGACACTCGGCAGTATCCACACACAGTCCTCATAATGTAGGTATCTTACATTAACCAACACTATAGGACTTGTGTCTAACACCCTCACTATCAACATCCAAACAACTCGGCTGTGTTCTTGTTGCAATAATAACACCACCAGAAAATTAGTCACCTGCTCATCAACTTCAAAGGAGGACGATGCCATGGGCACAGCAGCTTGAGAACGGTCAGGGTGCTCTGAAACCTTGTGCAAGCAAACACAAAAGTACATTAACATCCATTCAACACAGATACGTTGAGACTATACAATACAATTATGAAGGTACACTGGTTATTGACATAAATGAGGTAAATGTAATGAAGTAATAATGAGTGAAAATTAATTCTCCAGTGTGAACCAACATGACACTCGGCAGTATCCACACACAGTCCTCATAATAATGTACCTGAAAGCTTCATACACTGCAGGGTCTCTGTTACACAAAGACTTCAGAGCCCATCTTTCAATAGACTTACGCATCCAAAACACACACAGTCCTCATAATGTAGGTATCTTACATTAACCAACACTATAGGACTTGTGTCTAACACCCTCACTATCAACATCCAAACAACTCGGCTGTGTTCTTGTTGCAATAATAACAACACCAGAAAATTAGTCACCTGCTCATCAACTTCAAAGGAGGACGATGCCATGGGCACATCAGCTTGAGAACGGTCAGGGTGCTCTGAAACCTTGTGCAAGCAAACACAAAAGTACATTAACATCCATTCAACACAGATAAGTTGAGACTATACAATACTACACTACACTACGGTAAATGTAAATATAATATGTACCTTTACTCTCCATGGCCAGTCAGAGTCACCGTAGTTGTATGTTATTGCTTCCCCCGGCTTGATGTCTTTTATGGCAAATAAACAGAGATAAGGCTTTCCATTTACTGTGATTGTCCTCATTTTGCTGTTTGGGCTCACGTGATCGTCATTCACCAGTCTGCCCAAGGAGCCATCCTCTCTGGCTGCATCAATGCTGAGATAACAAAAAATGTAAGACACAAAATTACACAAGGTTTATAAAAAGGCTGAACAATTTGATTACATTTTTAATTATATGGATTTGTAACAAGCTAGCAGTTTGTCTTAATGTGGTCGTCACAACTTTTGCAAAAAGTAGGCTGAAAAATGAATTATTTTAATTTACATACCACAATTGTTGTCCATTGTACCTGAATTCAAAAAGAAAAACCTTTAAGGCGTCATGGTACAATCTTGTTCTGTTTTCATATTCCTTCTTGGTTACAACGTCTCCGCGATATTCCAGAAGGAAGTCTCCTTTGTTATAGTTGCACCTACTAAACACTCCTCGACCTTACAAAGAAAATAGAAAATGTCAACATGGGTCTACTACAATGGTTAAACTTATGACTGTGCCAAAAATCCTCAACAAGTATCCTAGTACCTCACCTTTTACTGAATTTATGAATTTCACTTCAAATCCATCTTTGTCCTGCCCCAAAGATGAAAATTTTACTGCTTCATCTTTTGGTTTAATTTTTGCTCTCGGGGGCCTCATTGCAATACACTGTCTCAGAAAAAGAAAAAAAAATAGTACAATTTATTTAATATTTCAGGAAAATAGTTGATAATGAAAACTGATCTTTCACAGGAGGTGTCTTTAACCCTCTGGAGTCAATGGTATAATCGGCTGTTTTTGACTACTTTTGATTTAATTGTTTTATCGGCTCATGTTCATTTATCCACCACAATAGGAAATGAGATTGTTGGGTTTTTCTCTGTATCTATGAAGCGCCTTGAGGCGACTTTTGTTGTGATTTGGCGCTATATAAATAAAATTGAATTGAGAGGCAATAATGTATCTATGTTTTGTTTTTTAAGAAAATACCGTTTTTATATTTTCCTGCACTAAACTTGACGACCGTTTTCAGGAAAAAGCGTAAATTGTGTATCATAACTCTGGTTTTACTTGGCCTATCAACACATTTTTAAAAACTGTTATATACGCATGTTGCTGATACACCGTAAATTGGTCATATAATCTGCACTCCAGAGAGTTAAATGTTAGCTACCTCGGTTATCTGAAATGTCTCATTAATAGCGTGTCACCTATATTTCAGCGTTGCTTAAAATCTGGAGACAGTGGGATGGATGAATAAATAATAACATCTCAGTAATTTCAAATGTTACAGTTTAACTAAAAAGGTGTGTGTTAGACTAGGTATTTAACCTTGACTAATTAAATACACAACCGTGTGTCATCAAAAAAGCTAGCTTTAGCATGAGAATTACATTGAAATACAAAGCTCAATCAAGGAATATACACCAAAGAAAAATCTCAACAAAACTAAATCTGACCAGTTGCTGGGCTACAAAGCTGGCAAAATTCGAAAGTTTAAAGTTTAAAGTTACCTGTTGGCTTCTCCACACCAGCGTCGGTGTTGGTACTCCTCAACTCGAAGTCACGAAGTGAGGGGGAGGGGTGAAAAACAGCTCATTGGCTAAAAAGTGGTCAGGTGATGAGAGTTCTGACTTTTTTATGGAATTTCAGTGAAACATTTACAGTGACGAAGGACTGAGTTTTATTGCATTTGTTTGTTTATAGGAAATTCCTCTTTTAAAAAGTATTTAGTTATTTATTTGAGGCAAAGGTACACTACAAGGGAATACATGTTTCCTCACACACCACCAGCCGAGGTCCACCACTGAAGCAATGGTTTTACACTTGCATCTGCATATGTTAAACAAATCTGAGATTCAACCAACAACATAGTGTGACATATTTTAGATCCTTATGTTAAACCAGCATGTATCAAGATGTGGCTTTCTTCGGAAAAATGTATTTAATTATTATATTTTTGTTCTGATCTTTTGTTTGAAGATACAGAAGGTGCATCCTGAAACCAATGAATTTATCACTAGCAATTATGGACAGTTTGAGAAACCAAACATTGTTTTGTTTAGCAGTACAGAATAAATGAGATCATATGATATGACTAAAAAAATCTGAAACTAATAAATCCTATGGAAATTATACAGTGTAAAATTGGCTCTGTTTACAATATAGAACAAGCAGAACAAAACCTTAAAGAAACATGCCATTTTCCTGCATTAGTTATTAGTTATAACAACAAACTTGACAGATTAAATGCAAAACATGTATGTTAGGTTGAATAGATATGATAATTTGATAGTAGTTATTGAGTGAGTAGTTGTTTGGCTGTGTGTTATAGACAGGGGTGCACATAACTGGTACGCAGGTACGAATGCGTGACAAAAATTAGGAATGCGTAGTGACACTTTGCGTACTTGACTGTCTCATTTAATCTTACATGTGTTGCTTGTCACCAGCTAAATGTCCAAAAACACAACAGACATTAAGCAGCTTCTTTGGTGTGCCACCACTAGCTAAGAAACACCAACCAGAGCCAGAGAAAAGACTTTTTTCAGAAAAGTGGCTCCAAGATGTGCCGTGGCTTGAAGCTAACAATCACATCCACATCTAGCAGACAAATCAGGTGTGTTTTTTAAAGGCTCAAAGAATTTTAACCATCCTTTATTTGACAAACATGAAAAAAAGTAAGGTGTCACGGTTCTGGGTCATTTTGACCCAGCATTTTGAGTTCTTGTGTTTTGGTTTAATTTTGGATTGTATTCTGATTCTTGTGCTTTGTTGATTATTAGTAGGATTCTATGTTTTTGTTTATTCTTGTTAAGGGATTAGTTCTTAGGTTTTGTGTGTCATGTTTAGTGTAGATTTGTTCTGGTGCCCTCCTGTAGGTTTAGTTTAGTGTCTAGTCTGCATCTTTGTGTAGTTGTTTCTTGTTTCCTGTTTTATTGTGAAGGTCCGTGTCTTATGTGAGTGTATTCAGTTTAGCTTCACTTGTCTCGTCTCGTCAATTACTTCCAGTTGTGTTCCCCACCTGTGTGTATTTAAGTCGTGTCTTCTCGTGTGCTGGTCGCTGGTCTGTCTGTGTTTCAACCGTGTTCACCCTGCTGTCCAACTTCAGGTTCAACTGCTCACCTTCCTTCATGTTCGTGTTCATGTTTGCTGTTCAGTAGTTTAGTTTGTCCCAGTATAGATTAGTTTTGTTTCCGTTTTGCCATTTCCACCTTGTGCTTTATTTTTTCAGTAAATCTCCTTCGCATCTACGAGTACCTGCGCTTGGATCCTCATTTAATTCCTCCACATGTCTCATCCCGTTCGCTGTGACATTACTGACCAGCCACATTATGGATCCATCGGCATTTGCCCCACCCAAGGAACTTCAGGAGGTCATAATCGACTCTGCTTCCAGGTTGGTCAACCTATGGCTAGAGCATGAGGGAGAGTGAGCTGCTCTGCGCTGTGGAAGCCAGGCTACAGCAGCTCATTTCCGGCCACCCCTGGCTATTGGACTAACTGCACCCGCTCATTCAGGATTTCATTCTCCACAAACTTCATCTTCACCCTCCCCCACTCAGTCTGCAGCCCCGCCTGCAGCTCAAGTCTGCAGCCCTGCTGCCTGCAGCTCGGTCTGCAGCCCCGCTGCCTGTCGCTCGGTCTGCAGCCCCACTGCCTGTCGCTCGGTCTGCAGCCCCGCTGCCTGTAGCTCAGTCTGCAGCCCTGCTGCCTTTAGCTCAGTTGCCAACTCCACCACCATTATCATCTCAACCATTACTTCAGTCGCCCTCAGTTCAGTCTGCTGCCCAGCTGCCCTGAGTTCAGTCTGCCATTCAGTCTCCTGTGTTGCCGCTAGCTCAGCCAGTAGCACGGCTGGGGGTTCTGGAGAGCCCCGCCAGTGTCACGTCTCGTCAGCTGGGGGTTCAGGAGAGCCTAGTCAGCGTCACGCCTCGTCAGCTGCACGGTCCGAGGAGCCCGTCCGCCATCACGTCTCGTTAGCTGGGGGTCCCGGAGGACCCAGCCAGCATATCCTCGTGTCCGCTGACGGCTCTAGGGAGTCCGTTCAGCCACCACCTGGAACTTACACACCATCGCCTGCAGCGTCACCACCTGCAGCTGCCACGCTGCCGTCTGGTTCCGTGGCTGCCACGCTGCCGTCTGGTCCCTCCTCGTCTGGTCCCTCCTCGTCTGGTCCCTCCTCGTCTGGTGCTGCGGTTGCTACACTGCCGTTGGCCTCCGGACCTGCTCTGTTGCCGCCACTGCCTTCCTCCTGACTTGTTTCGCCTGCGTTGCCGCCGCCGCTGCTGTCCACACGGCCGCCCCCCTGAACTGTTCTGGATTTGGCTCATGTGCTGTCGACCCCCCTGAACTTTTTTGTGGACTCATGTTTGATCTGGTTTAGCTTTGTTTTGAATCGTTTTCATGTGTTTCTGGACTTATGCTCCTTGTCTTTTTTTTTTTTTTTTTTTTTTTTTGTTTCTGTCCCTTGTCTCGTCTCGTCAATTACTTCTAGCTATGTTCCCCACCTGTGTGTAATCTCCCGATGTTCTTCTGTGTATATTTAAGTCGTGTCTTCTCGTGTGCTGGTCGCTGGTCTGTCTGCGTTTCAACCATGTTCACCCTGCTGTGTAAGGCCGGGTGGACAATAGATGATAACAAGTAAGACTGGTTTCTGAGTTTCACAGCTGGGGTGGACAATGTTAAGCATCAGGCTTTCAAATGAATTAAAAGTCTGTCTTGGTCTTTCATTAATTAATAGACTGGTGTGAAAAATTGCTGCCACACCGCCCCCTCAACCTGTGCTTCGAGATTTCTGGTAGTTAGAATGACTCGGGGGTGTTGATTCATTTAAATTAACATAATCATCCTGCTGCAATCAGGTTTCTGTAAGGCAGAGTAAATCAATTTGTTGATCAATTATTAAGTCATGTACTAACAGAGACTTGGAGGAGAGAGACCTAATATTTAATAATCCACATTTCACTGTTTTACTCTTTGGTTCAGATGTGGATACTGTATTGTTCTTTCTTTGTAATTGTTTATGTTTAAGTTGTTTGTTGCTGGTTTTTAGTTTGTTTTTTGTCTTTTTGGAAGCAGACACAGTCTTTATGGAGATGGGTTTTTGGGGGGGTAGCAGGAGGAGAGAAGCTGCAGAGAGGCGTGTAAGACTGCAACTCTGCTTCCTGGTCCCAACTCTGGATAGTCATATTTTGAGGGGTTTAATAAATTTGTCCATATTTCTAGAAATGAGAGCTGCTCCATCCAAAGTGGGATGGATGCCGTCTCTCCTAACAAGACCAGGTTTCCTCCAGAAGGTTTGCCAATTATCTATGAAGCCCACATCGTTTCTGGGACACCACTCAGACAGCCAGCAATTTAAGGAGAACATGCGGCTAAATATGTCACTCCTGGTCTGATTGGGGAGGGGACCAGAGAAAACTACAGAGTCCGACATTGTTTTGGCAAAGTTGCACACCGATTCAATATTGATTTTAGTGACCTCCGATTGGCGTAACCGGGTGTCATTACTGCCGACGTGAATTATGATTTTACTGAATTTACGTTTACCCTTAGCCAGCAGTTTTAAATTTCCTTCAATGTCGCCTGCTCTGGCCCCTGGAAGACAATTGACTATGGTTGCCGGTGTCTCTAGCTTCACATGTCTGAGAACAGAATCACCAATTACCAGAGTTTGACCCCCAGCGGGTGTGTCGCAGAGTGGGGAAAAACGGTTAGACACATGAACGGGTTGGTGGTGTACCTGGGGCTTCTGTTTAGGACTATGCTTCCTCCTCACCGTCACCCAGCCGCCCTCTTTCCCCAGCTGCTTGGGATCTGCCGGGGAACAGCTAGCGGGGCCTACGCTATCTTCGGCTGCACCAGCTACAGGGGCCTGGCTAGCTAAGGGTGAATGAAGGGTGCGATGCCGAGTCTCCAATTCAGTAATCCTGGCCTCCAGAGCTGCAAATATGCTACATTTGTTACAGATATCATTACTGCTAAAGGAGGCCGAGGAGTAACTAAACATCTGACACAATGAGCAAGAAAGTGCAGGAGGGACAGGTGAAGTAGCCATGGTGCTAACGAGTCGGCTACGAGCTAAGCTAAGCTAGCAAAACAGTACAGAGACAGTGAGTGAAAACTTTGGCTATAAATTAGGTAGTGAGTACACAGAAAGTGTGCTTCGGATGAAGCACGTGAAGATTATACTCTGAAAAAAGAATGTATTTAAAAGTTGTTAATTAAACTGCTAAGCAAATAAGCTACTCAGAAACACCACTGTGTTTGAGCAGGAACAGGAAGTGATACTCTACTACAGAGCGAGCGAACACCAAGTGACAGGGTAGGTAGCAGTAGGTTGTTTTCCTGACACCATGTCAGGGCTCTCACCTCTGCTCTGTAAGCAGACTCGTCTCCATCTGAAATGCAACGAATGATGGTAGTGTCACCTGCCCATCCAAAACCTTTATTTTGGTTTCCTTTTGAGGGTTTTTAACCAGTCAAAGGTGGACTTACTGATGTGTTTCAGATCATTGTCCTTTTGTATAACCCAAGTACCCAACTTCATGAGTTCATGTTCAGTTCATGTCCACTTCAGGACATGAACTGATTGCCGGCCATTCTCCTTCAGGATTTTCTGGTAGAGAGCAGAAGTCATGGTTCCATCAATTACAGCAAGGTGTCATGAAGCAAAGCAGTTCCAGACCATCACATAACACCACCATGTGTGACTGTTGCTATATGTTCTTTTTATGAAATGTTGTGTTAGTTTGATAAAAGATGTAACGGGATTCAAAGCTTCCAAAATGTTCATCTTTTGTCTTGTCAGTCAACAGAATATTTTCCCAAAAGTCTTCAGGATCATTAAGATGTTTTTTGGCACATATGAGAGGAGCCCTTGTGTTCTTTTTGGTCAATGGTAGTTTTTTCCTTGGACCTCTCCCATGGATGCCATTTTTGCCCAGACTTTTTCTTATTGTTGAATAATGAACTCTGATCTTAACTGAGACAAGTGAGGTCTGCAGTTCTTTAGATGCTGTTCTGGCTGTTCTCTTGTGACCTCCTTGATGAGTCGGCAGTGCGCTCTTAGAGTAATTTTGGTAGGCAGGCTGCTCCTGGGAAGGTTCAGCACTGTTTTAAGTCTTCTCCATTTGTGGATAATGACTCTCTGCAGTGCCAAAGCGATGGAAATGTCTTTGTAACCCTTCCCAGATGGATAGATGTCAATGACTTTGTTTCTCATATTGTTTTTGTAGATTGTGAAGCTCTTTGGCTTTTTGAGATCTTTTAGCCTTCTTCACTTTGTCAGACAGGTTCTCTTTAAGTGATTTCTTCATTCAGCAGGTCTGTAATAATCAGGTATGGGTGTGGCCAGTGAAACTGAACCCAGCTTTACAAAAACTGTTAATTGATGATTTAACAAGAGGGGGCAGTTACTATTTCACACTGGACCGGGTAGGTATGGATAGCTTATTTCCCTTAGTAAATTTTGTATTTACTCAGATTATCTTTGTGTAATATGAAAACGTGTTTGATGATCTGAAACATGTGAGTGTGATAAATATGCAAAAAAATAAAATTAAAAAAACTAAGAAATTAGGAAGGGGGCAAATACTTTTTCACACCACTGCATGTGTTTTATGATCCAGGTGGGAGAGGGCAATATGCTGAGCTAATGCTATTGCATCATCTGTGGATCTTTCTGGCCTGTAGGTAAACTGAAACTGGTCGAGCAGGCATTGAAGATGTGATGTGAACTTTGACTATATGCTCAAAGCACTTCATAACAATGGGCGTAAGTGCTCTTGGGTGACAGTCACTGAGTCAGCTCACATTAGGTTTCTTCAGGACGGTGGTCCTCTTGAAGCATGAGGGGACTATAAACAAGAGAAAAGTCATCACTTTACCCAGCTGACTTATCTAATTATAGGCTAATCTCAAACCTTACTTTTACATTCTTTAAAGAGTACCAGAATGCTGAATCTGTTCATCTGGACATACTATTTTTAGTGATTTTTAGAAATGTTTCATCCCCAACTGGTGAATTCTTCAGTCTCAGCCTACTGCAGGTTTCCCCAACCTTATAAACAGTACATTTACATAATGACAGAAACTAGCATCAACAATGGGCTGTGAGGTCAGTTCCATGATCATTAGTATCCAATTTGTCATGACCATTGATCAGTGGCCATGAGAACTGATGAGGCCAGGGTGTATGTTTAAGAACAATTGTTTGGATGATCAATTTGGTCACCTATAACATCTCAACATTTCTGTCTTCTGTCCACAACCCATTTATATGCAGCTCCAAACACCACATCCAGAACCCTTTGGATTTTGTTGAGAAGGTGAGAGATCATATATGGCAGGCATCTTTGCACAGACTGGATCTAGGGTCCTGCCTGGTGTGGTAAACACCAGCCTCTACTGGTCTTGCACTTGGAGCCCTGATTAGTGCTTCATCCTACAAGGGTTTGTCCTTCCATGATGCTTCCTGCTCCACCTCCTCCTCCTGAGGTTTCAGCTGCTTGAACTATTTACTAAGCACCTAATCACTTGTGTTTATCTTCCTGATGCACTGATGATTAGGGATGGGTATCGTTTAGGTTTTATCCGATACCAGTACCAAACCGGTACTTTTGAAACGGTGCCAGTGCTTAAACGGTGCTTGAACCGGTGCTTAAAGAATGGAGAACACACACTTTGTCCAAAAACCTCTCATGTTTAGCTGTTTTTTTGTAAAAAGATAAGAATGTTAGCCGTTTCTGCAGCTATAGGGGATTTATGGCATTACTCTTGGCTGGAAGCAGTGCTTAAACAATGGAAAAAAACACAAACTTTATCCAAAAACCTCTCATGTTTAGCTGTTTCCCTCTTTTTCTTTGGTCATTTTAGCCTTTGGCCAGGATGAAGGGAGTATCTGCCATCAAACAAGAAGACAGCCGCATGTAAATATGACGGTGTTTGCTAGTTCACCTTACGTGCATTAATTTAATAACGTGGTTAGCGTACTCAACGTAAATTACACACGAACAACAACAAGGCAACGAGTGTTGCCCAGCCATGACAGATGGTGTCATAAAGCAGCAGATTTCATGCAGGATAGGACCCAAACGCAAACTCACTAGGGTGAAATGTGAACTTAAAATACAGCTTTATTACTGAGCACAAAAAAGTCATACAAAACCGAAACTGGGAAAAATAACATGAACTATAATGGGAGCCCTAAATACATGAGGAAGGACACAGGGACACGCACATAGTAAGGAGGGAGGAAGCAACACAGGACTGAGGGAGACACTGACCTAAATACACAGAAGGATAAGAAGGAAGTGAGAACACACAAGGAACACAGTAACACGAATAACCATAACGAGACAGGGGGAGCAAAACTGAACAGAATGAACATGGAAACACAGGACCTTCACAATAAAATAGGAAAACTGCTCTTGACGAAGGCGGTCGCACTTTTCTCCTCTCCTCTATTATAATATATAATAATACATATAATATATATAATATAAAGGATTCCTAAAGCAAAATATGAAAAAAGAAATGCTTAAAAAATTAACCATCACACAGTCAAGAGTTAATAAAGCATAACTACAGTATATATTAAGTGCTAGATTAAGTAGTTTAGTCATCTCAGTATCACTGAAAGTGGAGTTTTAAATTTAACAGAGTTTTAAGGATTTATCTATGGTCATGTTTTGAAACACTATTTTTAATAAAAACTACAACAATGGGTACCTTCCAACTGTCAGCCAGTCAGAATACAGAACTTTGTTATGTAACACACAATCTTTTTAAAAAAAAAAACGTAATTATAAGGACCTTCTGCCTGCCAGCCAATCAGAACACAGAATTGTTTTATGTAACACACACTATCTGACAAAAACCGTAATTATAGGGACCTTCCGGCTGTTAGCCAATCAGAAGCCTTAAAAAATACACGTTGTGTGAATATTCATGACCAGGTGCAGTACCCAAACCGGTCTACAGGGGAGCTGTGTTGATACACAGATTATACACAAAAGTTGGGTAATTGTGAATAGTAAGGACTTTTTTTCGATTTCGCTGAAATTTTGAATTTAGGCTTTTGACACCTATTTAAGCACCCTCACATCGAGTTTTCATTCCATGAATTGTGAGGACATCGGCCCTGTCCTCATAATTCCAAATGTCCGGACAGTGTGGCGTGTATTCTTGTGAAATGTCCTCATAAACCACCTTTGCGCACACACACACACACACACACACGCACACACACACACACGCACACGCACACACACACGCGCACGCACACACACACACACACACACACACACACGCACACACACACACACACGCACACACGCACACGCACACACGCACACGCACACACACGCACACACAAACACACACACACACACACACTCCATTTTTATCTGTATCTAGCATTTCCGAGCAGCATGTCTTCATTATCTGTGTGTCTGCAAACACTCTGGTTTCAGTGGTTTCAGATCCATTTCTCTCTCACGTTGGTACAAATTAGTAAACACTTTTTATATTTCACTGTTTTTACACAAGTAAGCAGCACGTCTTTATCAAGATCAATAAGCTGCTCGCAAACAAGAGTTTTAGTCAAAGGTAATGTAGTAATAATTAAACATTTTAGTATTATTTGTTGACTCCATATTCTGAGTGTTACATTTTGCCAACTTGTCTATTGGTGATAAAAATCACAGAGTCCACAGAGAGACAGTTCAGGTGGGCGGCCGCGTGGCCGGCGGTGGCGGCCGCTGAGCTGGTCCGGTGGGCGGCCGCGAGGAAGGCGGCCGCGGCCGTTGAGTCTGGGACTGAGTCTGGACCGGGCGACGGCACGGGAGCCGGGGGTCACGGAGCCACAGCTTTAGGGCCATTGGGCGCGGAGGCCCCTGGCTGGAGAGCAGGAGGGCTCACAGCTGGCTCTGGGTGCTGTGGCTGCAGGTCCGGGAACTGAACAGGGTGGTGGATGAGTGACTGAACTACAGAAGACTGGACAACAGACTGGAGGACAGGGGGCGACTGGAGGACAGGAGACTGGAGCGAAGGCTGAACAGCAGGTGAGACTGGAGCAGACTGGACTACAGCTGAAAGCAGATGAAGAGGTAATTAAAAAAATAAATAAGAATATAACAAATTTATATTTTTATATCTATATATATGTGTGTGTGTATATATATATAAATTAGTTTGTGTACTGCAGCAGGCCCTGTACTGATGAGGTCCGCATGGTTCCCTCATTTAGATCCAGGCAGACTTTGAGGTCATAAGTCATGATGTGAGCTGTTAACTTTTGGATTAGCTTGTGTGTTATTGCACTGAACATCTCAAGAACTTCAATGTTCTTTTATTTATTTTCAGTGTTGGGGAGTAACAGAATACATGTACCGAAGTTACGTATTAAAATAGAAAATATGAGTAACTGTATTCCGTTACAGTTACCATTTAAAATGGTGGTAATCAGATTACAGTTACTTTTTTGAAATAAAGGGATTACACGGCCGTCTTTTCCTGTTTCATATGTTCGGCTATGCCCTCTCTGTTTTTGGTAATTCCATGCCGACAGAAACCCCCCAAAAAAACACGCATTAAGAGGCTCTAATGGTGGTGTCTCAATCTCGCGGCCCATGTCACCCTACTTGCAGCCCACATAATGACGTGGAGAAATTTTTTTTTTTCAATTATTGTTCAAAAATTCTTTAATATAAAAGCAACAGGCAGACTGTTCCAGGCATAGCCCTAAAGAATGTAGCCTCATGGGCAGTGTAGCCCAGCTGTAAGTAAGCTATTAAGACTCGACTGTACACCGTGTTCGTGTTTTCCTCTGAAACAATAAGTTCTGTTGGAGCAGCCTTTCAACGCCTCTCTCTGTCTCTGCTAGCAAAGTCGACCCAGACAACAAAGTAAAGCTAGTTTTCAGCTACGAGCCGACACGAACCCACCGTATTAGCCAGAGGTCCCTTTACTACGGTTCAGAGCCGCGGACCTGTTTTATATACGCGCGGAATAGTTTTAATACGAGATCGCTGCTAAAAGTACAGCCTTACCTAATGTCCACCTACTGTTACTCATTTATATTAAGATTTAAACATCTAGTTGGTGTTGGTATGGTGAGTAGCCTACAGTAATAGTAACAAATCACACATCAATAGTACATTCATGTAGTTGTAAACAGCATGATAATATATTAAGTAATCCAAAGTATTCAGAATATGTTACTCTCATTGAGTAACGTAACGGATTACGTTACAAATACATTTTGGGGCATGTATTCTGAGAATGTATTCGTTGAGAAATATACTTTTTTTTTTGAATATTTTATTTTAATTAATTAAAATGTTTTAATGAAAAACTATGAATTTTTTAGCGTTATTTTTTAAAATCTTTTTATCGTTAACTCTGTTTCCCTGGGTCTTTTCCCATGTGTTTTGAATAACTCTTCTTTTTTTGGCAGCGGTACTGGTTTTATTTTGTTGTATTTATCCTCGACACCTTAAAGGCCGGTCCTTGAGAATATTGTCGGTCATAAACCGGTCCGTGGCACAAAAAAGGTTGGGGACGCTGGTTTACAGGACTGACGGGACTCCAGGAAACACAAACAAAGTCAGTGTTTAAGTGGAGACTCATCAACAGACCCGGGCTATCTTTCCATCATCTGGATTCACTTACACTAACAATCGTGATCAGGATAACCACTGGTTAGCAAAGTTAATCCAGGGTTTCTCATGCACCTTCACAAGGAAAGGGAGGTGTTGGCAGCATCTGACCAATCACAAAAAGGGAAATTCACAGATAATATGACTTGTCTTGATGCCTAAAATGTTTTTATGCTTGATTCAATTTAGCTGTTAAGTGTCTTTTACTCTGCTGGTGCCGGTTAGGTTCCAGATTAGAGATCAGCAGGTATGAAATCACGACGTACTGACCAATCACTTCTCCAGAAAATAGTGTCACTATTCCTGGAAGATCCCTTTGACTTCTGTTGGGGGGGAAGAGAGGGTCTAAAGTTTCATTTTTGTCTAATGTCTTTGTGTTTCACTAATGAGCATCAGTAAGAAAAAAACGTGTTCTTAGATGCAACTTTTTTCTGTTGTCAGCAAACAACCACACGATCTGTGTTAATTCACTAACGGAGATTTGCCGCGTGGCGTTAACGTCATTTTAACGAGATTAACGCTGACAGCACTAGTTTTAATATTTAATATATTTAAGGATTTAATTTTTAAATCTTTTTTTCATTTATGTATTTATTTTATTGTTATTTCACTTTCTTTGTCTGTTTATGTTGTTTTCTACTTTTATCTCAGTTTTTGTGATGGAAAGCACTTTGTTCAACCATGTTGGTTTTAACGTACTCTATAAATAAAGTTGGATTGGATTGGACTAATATGATGAAAGCGAGCCCAAGCCTGAAATCGACTCCTGATCTTTGATCCGTCCTCACCTGGTCGTGAACGTGATGGTCAGCCAGGTATCCAGTTTACCTTTGAGTGTCAGATTTAGGCAGATTTGATTGCTTCCGTTTCATAATGACAGATTTAAGTGAACTCCTCTGTCTCCATTCCCAGACTTCTACTTTTGAATAAACTTCCCTTTAACTTGCTCCGAGTGCTCTTTTGTCTGCATGGTGTAACTGTAGCCTGGCATGCTGAATAACCAGTGAGTGGACCTTCCAGAAATATGTGATTTTGGCTGTTGAAGTAGGTCAGTCACCTTTGAAGCGCTGAATATTTATGGAGTCATCAGTTGACGTTCGTTTGTGGAAGTCTGTTTTCACTCTGATAATAAAGAGGATTTATTTATTTCATTGACCAATAATAAAAAGACTGTTATTATATTTTTAACATTATATGATTATATTCACAGTGATGCTTTGAGGCAGTAGCGGTTTTAGATACGGGCGACACGGGCGGTTGCCCGGGGCGGCATCCACCCGTGTTGCTCGTACTAATGCTGCTCCAACATCAGCCAGCGCATATTGGGAATGGCATGGGCACCGATCGGTTTTCTATCGCCCATTTGCTGGGAGTAAGGGCGCCCTCCGTTTGCGAAGTGCTGCTGCTTGCGGCACAGGGACAGGGCGGCGGGGGATTCTCTGGCTGGCTGGAGCAGCATCTAATAACCAACTCGCAAAATGAAACAAAATAAAAACAAACTAACAAACACAAAAACACCAGACATCATGATACAGACTCATAATTTGCACCGATGTTTTTCCTCGGTGCGCCTGCTCGCTGCTGAAGTCAAAGTAAACTTTACTGTCATCTCCGCTACAGTCCAGTATATAGAGAGACGAGACAAGGCTCCAGTTACAGCAGTGCAAGTAAAATGGTAAATGGCCTGTATTTGTATAGCGCTTTTACTAGTCCCGCCTAGGGACCCCAAAGCGCTTTTACACGTCCAGTCATCCACCCATTCACTCTCACATTCACACACTGGTGGAGGCAAGCTACAGTTGTAGCCACAGCTGCCCTGGGGCAGACTGACAGAAGTGAGGCTGCCATATCGCGCCATCGGCCCTTCTGGCCAACACCAGTAGGCGGTAGGTGAAGCGTCTTGCCCAAGGACACAACAACCGAGACTGTCCGAGCCGGGGCTCGAACCGGCAACCTTCCGATTACAAGGCGAACTCCCAACTCTTGAGCCACGATCACCCCAGTAAGTAAAAAAACAATAAATATAAGAAGAGTAAGAAAATAAATATACACTTTAGGACCAGGGGTAAAGGGATCAATAACAATTTAAAATTTATAATTTACAGTTTGCTGATTTACAGTCTCACACACAACCTGTCTAATAGGGGAAGGGGGCGGCTGTTTCCAAATAGAGCACATTTCATTTATAATGATGTAAATCCAAGTCCATTATGTATTCATGATTTGAATCCTGGGTTGGGCGAAATCCCAGAAATAAACCTTAGACAAAGCAAATCTATGAACTAAGGTGTAGGTCTGTTAGGTTATGTTGTGGTGATCCAATAGTTGAGAGATGGGTGTTCATACTGGAGTGCAAAATTAAAACCGATGGAAGATGGACAAGAAAAGTTCAAAGCCATCAGGTGCTCAGTTTAGAAAAAAGAGAAAAGAAGAGGAGGAGAAACGAGCAAAGGATTCAGGTAAGCAGATGTGTGATTGGATGATGGTAGGTCATCCTGAAACAATCAGAATCAGAATACTTTATTAATCCCTAAGGAAATAATGTGGGTTACAGTTGCTCCAAAAAGTAATGGTAAAAATAGCAACAGTAACAGACTAAACTCCAAAAAATACATTATGTTACAGATTTTAATATTAATCAGTCATTGACAATTGTTGATTTGTCCTGTTCTCCTTGTATGACGAATTATGATGGCTGTTTGGTGGCCATTTGCATACTATGCATACTCGCTCTTCATATGTGTGTTTGTGTTTCTCTGGTGAAATGTAAACTTTATTAAAAGAGATAATATTGGTGTTCCCGCCATACAGTAACTCTCAGGTTTAACTGTAGCATATCCAGGATATCTTTCCGTTAGTTGAGTTAAACCAGCAGCGCAGTTACATGAAAGTGTTGGCAGCATCAAACTAATCTAATTCACATGTCGATATTCTTTTACAGAAAATAATCCTTATTACTGCCAACTATTCCAGAGACATGAAAATCTACAGTATAAAGAAAATAACAATATAGCAGTCAAACACAACACTGTTGTAAAAGAGGTGAATGCTTCAGTTTGTCGCAGATCAAAGTGGAATGTGATTGGTTGAACAGGTGTTCCTGCATGTTCTGTGATATCGGCATTTCCATCAGTGTAAAAGCACAGCAGGCTTTACAAATGCTGTTCATTGAAGACATATTCCCCCATCATTCCCCCATTTTAAACGCTTAAAACATGCTGTAAATAAAGACTGAGTGAAAACGTCTTGCTGATTTATAATCCAAAAATCAAACCAGCTCCGACAGTTTGAGTTTGTTATTCTCTCAGCTGCAGATTTGTTTTTACCAACATGAGAAAGTTAAATAAAGTTGTTGTTAGGGTGAATTGTTATTGTTGTTTGTCATTTTTATGTTTACCATTTGTACATTGTTTTAATTCTGTGAAAGGAATTCTTTCTGTCCTCCCCTCCCCAGATTCTCGAGGTTCTAGGTGGGGGGCTGTAGTCTTCTGTCATCCTTGTGCTTTTGATGTAAGCTTCCTGCGTTTACGACCCTTTGGTCAGCAGGAGGTCTGACACACACACACACACACACACACACACACACACACACTCTCACATAACACACACACACACACACACACACACACACTCTCTCACATAACACACACACACACACACACACATTCTCACATAACACACACATACAATGCTTTGTCTTAGAACCATGTGGGCGTGGCTTTGTTCTGACGTGTTGTGTGTGAACTGTCTCTCTATAAAGGCAGCAGGAGGAGGTCAGATCTGGAGGTCATTTTCGTGGTGAACAGACGAGGCCTCCCTTGCGCAAATAATCGATCGATCGACTGTCTTGTTTTCTTCATGATGAATAAGTCTCTAGAATTAGCGGGGCTTGTGGAAACACAGACCCAACAGTTGTGTCTGTGACTTTGTTACTGATGCTCATCAAGCAAACTTAAAGACTGTAAAGGCAGACCCGCTATTTTCATCATCAACAAGTTTCCGTTTGCAATACCCTGCTGGAAAACTCTACACAGCTGATGAACGACCGCTTTTTAGTTTCAGAGACATGAGGAGTATTTCCCAAAGTCTGACCTGCGTCGATCCAGCCGTAGTTACCGTGGTTACTGCATAAGCTTACTGTGAATTAAACAGCTGGCACTGCAATAACTTACCAGCTGTTCTGTTATCACTAAAAGTTGTGAAATGTTGTATCACCAAAATATCATTCTCAGTCAGTTGTTATTCATTATGTGTTTACAGCGCCCTCTGTGGTTGCTCCAAGTAATGCACTTTAGAAACGGCTTTATTTAGAAAAAACTTTATTGAACAGGAAGTCAGCTCAGTCAAGAAAAGCGAGTGAGCAAAAGAAGGGAAACATATCGGCACGCAGTTTATGGTGTCCTGTCGGAGAAAATACTGTCTGCATCTTCTGTTTGTGGTTGTGTCGCCGGTATGTACTTAAAGTATAAGTTGTAACTTTGTTTTTGTGCAATATGTTGCCCACCAATGCAGTATTTGGCTGTAAAGCTAATCCTTTTTTTTTTTTTTTTTTTTTTTTTTGCCTGTCCCGTTTGGCTCTTTTGCCATCAGAATTATTGTCTAAAGGCGAAGAAAGATGCCCAACGGATTTTCTTTACCAAATTGACCATCCCAGCTTTGCCGTAATGGTCCATTTGATTCACCTTTTATTCTTTATTTTATTTTCACTTGCTGAATACGGGACAGACTTGACTGGGGGAAAGAAAAGGGAGAAAGAAAGAGGGAAAGAAAAACAGTTGAGAAGAGGGACGGGGGAGAAGGGCAAAAAACAAAAACCAACAGAATAAGCAGAAGAAAAAAAAAAAAAAAAAAAAAAAAAACATATATCGATCACCTGGATCACCTGTTGAGAAAGAAAAAAGAAAACAAGCAGAAGAAAACGAGAGTAATACAATAAACCACATCACAATGATATATGGGAATATGACAGTAAATACTAAATATTAAACATTATTGTGCAGCACGTAAGATCGACAGCGCAGTGTGCATTGAGGTAGGAGCCAAAAAGGGTGTAGTTTGTGTGTGTGATCACCCGTGTGTACACCTGTGAGCATGGACGCGCTTGTTTTCTTAAAAGGTTCCCTCATGTAATGATCTGCTAGAGGGTGTGGGGGGCCACTGCCCCGTCCTCCAGGGCATGAAGCAGGTATGGAGGAGATCAAAACTCCAGACATCCAGAGGCCCCCAGAACACAAGAGACCAAGGAAGACCAACAGAGGGGCAGCCTCGGCCTGGGGTGCCCCACCTCCGAAGTGGCCCAAGCGAGCCCCAGGCTCCAGGCCCCGATAAGCAGCCGCCAAGGAGTGAGCCGGTGTGTACCCGGACGCCCACCCCCGGACACAAAGAACCACCAACGCACCGATGTCTGAGGGAGTCCGCCCCCGGTAGGGGAAGTGGTGGGGGGAGATAGGCCTCCAAACCTTGGAGGGCCTGAGCTGTCCTCAGAGAGGTGGCATCTGATACCCAACCTGACATATAGACACAGACATACAGGCACACACAGATACAAACATCCATTCCCACCCTCATGCTCTCATATGAGGGTGAGTGTGGAAGCAGGTGATCGAAGCAGTGAAAGAAATAAAGAAAGAAACCAAGGACGAGGGTGAGCAGCATAAAAACAAGAGGGGGAAAAGAGAGGAAAAAAAAAAAAAAACGAGAAGAGAGAAAAGAAAACGTAAACATTCCAATTAAATCACTGACGGAGAGTGACGGTGTTAATACTGCTGATGAAATCACACTTAAGATGCGATTTGATACCGGTAAGTTAAACAAATGTTAATCCAAGTTAGTGTGAGTGGATAGGGAAAGGGTGTAGCGGATTCTTATCTGGTCTGAAGTTAATACAGCCACGGAGTGATGTTGGGGTCGCGGTGGAGCTGTCCGTCCACGTACAGCCGGTCCACAGCGATGACAGCGCGGGAGCCTTTCTGGATGAAGCCGCGTCGAATTGGGAAGAGGACCCTGCGTCGTTCCAGGATCTCTTTGGGGAACTGATCTTTCACGCTGAAATCCGTTCCTTTTAATTCCCTGCCGCGGCTTTTCACATGTTGCTTTTGTTTGAAGTGGCCGAATTTGGCCACGATAGGACATGGTCTCCCGGCCGTAGCCCGAATGGGGCCGAGGCGATGCACCCTATCGAAGACGATGTTCTTCACCGTGTCCTCCGGCAGCTTCAGGTGGGTTTTGATGAAGCTTTTTACCGTGGTCTCCGCGTCCTCTCCAGCGGCTTCTGGAATACCAGAAAATACTGGATTATCACGCATGCTACGAGCTTGTAGATCAATAACCGTTTCTTTTATTTTTTTATTTTCTCTATTGAGCTGGGTAACATTTTCTGTGAGAGATTTCACCGACTCCCTTAGCGTGGCATTTTCAGCAGCGAGCGTTTCCACTTGCTGCTGGCTGAACTCCAGGGATTCTCGCAAGCATTTAAATTCCCGGTGAAGAATCTCCACCAGGGACAGCCTTGCGTCGAAACTGGACAATCGCTTGTCGATTGACTCCAGTATGTCGGCAATATCTTTGCCAGCTGGCGATGTTGTGCCGGGGGAATCTGCCGGGCGTTGTCTTTTCGACGACGGCGTCTCAGATTTGGCCGGGGAAGCTGCACTCTGGGCCTTCTTCATCACGAGATCCTGAAAGCACTGATCAATATAATCTTGGAGAGCCTCTAAACTCTCCCCGTTGTTCTCCAGGGTGTTGGAGATAATTTAGACAAATATTGTTAGTTATGAGACAATTGATAAGTGTATTTGGTAATACTGAAGCTTAAAGAAATTTGTTCAAATCTAAACTACCATTTGCTTTAATTTTCCGCCAAAATCTCCGGCGTCTGACGTCAGTTACAACATTAGTCGCTTACCTTGACTGTCACTTCCGCTTACCTTGACTGTCACTTCCGCTTACCTACTTAGTTTATGGTGTCCTGTCGGAGAAAATACTGTCTGCATCTTCTGTTTGTGGTTGTGTCGCCGGCATGTACTTAAAGTATAAGTTGTAACTTTGTTTTTGTGCAATATGTTGCCCACCAATGCAGTATTTGGCTGTAAAGCTAATCCTTTTGTTAAGCTAGTTACCCGCGATGTTGGAGGTTGTCTGGGATAGCATCGATAGTACAAGTTCACATAATTAGACATTAGACATTAATTAGACAATTAGACATATGCTATGTAGTAGCAGGGTGGTATATAAATGCATATTATGCTGCACATATGTATGTCATGACTGTATTTTTTATCTTGTTTTCATCTGCATCTAAAGGTCAAAGGTCACTCTTTCGAGGATGCCAACGTTCACATTTTGGACAGAGAGGACAGATGGTTTGAAAGAGGAGTGAAAGAAGCATCTATGTCCACTGTGAGCGACCATCTTTGAACAGAGGCGGTGGTTTACGACACCAACTGTCTGCCATCTATAATCCAGTTTTGAGTTCCCTCCCCAGACGCCTTAACGCCCACTCACATCCTGGGCCATCTGACCTCAGGAAATCACATGATAGGGTCGGGCCAGGTTTCACAATGAACTCACCCGAAACCCTGGCTGATTGTGACCCACACCCAGTTTCACACCTTGGCTCATGTGATTAGGTAGAGGATCATCAGGGGGTCCTTTGTCCCTCTTTGGGGGGGAAACTCCCACTGGGTTTAAATCTGGGACCCTTAGAACTGAAGAAGCTTCTTGGATGAAGGTGAAACGTCTTCAAGCAACTCAAAGAAGTCCAGACGCTTTTCTTTCCAAGCTCCTTAGACTGTCTCATTTTTAGTTTTACCCTTTTGAATGTCAGTAAACCTGTTGACAACGCTCATCGGTCTTCAGAGTGGTGATATAAGAAAGGTGTTAACGCCCTTGCATCAGACATGCACCCATAACGGCACACCAGCGATAGGAGTGTTTATGTTTTCATTACAAAAGAATGTATAACTCATAGTTTAGGATTATCACAGATAACGCCCATGTGAGCTGTGTCCTCGGAAACACCAGTATACTAAAATTAATAGGCTATTACTGAAATACACGTGCTGTATTATAAAGTACGATAATTTATTTATTTTTCAGTAAAAGATGTTGTAGTCCCTGATAATGCATTGCTTTAAATGGCGAGAATCTTGAGGGATGGCTGTTATGAGGAAAAGCAGCCCAGAAACTTTACCGGCAGCACACATCGTTGTGTGCCTAAACTTTCGATCTTTTACCCAAGCTAATCTACCATTTTTGGGGGGGATTAGAGATCTGATCTAGATTATCATATTAAAATTTGGGACACATCGTCAGTAGTGGAGCTTGGATTCATTGGGTGTTTTGGCCATTATCACTAGACATCCTCATCCAAGGAGGCCCTGCCAGGGTTGATCATAATTTGGGAATTTTTGGGAATGAATTTGGTTCCGGTAGATGGAGTCTCTCAAGCACAGCAATGTAAATCACACGCACACACACACGTGTCTATATATACATTACACATGCATACACATACATACACAAAGCTGTTTAAACCAACTATAAATAACCAATCTAAACTTATGTACATAGAATACAAAAATGAGGTTGAATGAATACTACAGAATGTACATAAGGTGCAGTTGATGGAGGAGCACAGGACAGACTCAATGACGGCAGTGTAGAACTGGATCAGCAGCTCCTGTGGAAGACTGTACTTCCCCAGTTGTCTCAGGAAGTACATCCTCTGCTGGGTTTTTTGAGGATGGAGTTGATGTTGGTCTCCCACTTCAGGTCCTGGGAGATGGTGGTACCCAGGAACTTGAAGATTTTCACAGTCGACACAGGGCTGTCTGATATGGTGAGGGGGGGCAGAGTTGAGGGGTGTCTCCTGAAGTCCACTGTCATCTCTACAGTTTTAAGAGTGTTCAGCTCCAGATTGTGCTGACTGCACCAGCCGCTCAACTTCCTGCCGGTATGCAGACTCATCACCATCCTGAATGAGGCCAATGACAGTGGTGTCATCTGCAAACTTTAGCAGTTTAACAGCCGAGTTCTTGGAGGTGCAGTCATTAGTGTAGAGGGAGAACAGTAGTGGTGAGAGGACACATCCTTGAGGGGCACCAATACTGAGGGACCGAGTTTCAGAGGTGATCTCCCCCAGCCTCACTTGTTGCTTTCTATCTGTCAGGAAGCTGGTGATCCACTGACAGGTAGCTGGTGACACGCTGAGCTGGGAGAGTTTGGAGGAGAGAAGTTCAGGCACGATGGTGTTAAAAGCCAAACTAAAGTCCACAAACAGGACCCTGGCATAAGTTCCCGGGCGGTCGAGGATTTGCAGGATGTAATGCAGCCCCATGTTTACTGCATCATGCACCGACCTGTTTGCCCGGTAGGCAAACTGCAGATGGTCCAGCTGGTGGCCTGTAATGTCCTTCAGATGGGCTAACACCAGTCGTTCGAAGGATTTCATGACCACAGACGTCAAGGCGACAGCTCTGTAGCCATTCAGTCCTGTGATGGTCGGTTTCTTGGGAATAGGGTGGAGCGTGGAGCGTTTGAAGCAGGAGGGAACTTCACACAGCTCCAGGGGATCTGTTGAAGATGCGAGTAAAGATGGGAGCCAGCTGTTCAGCACAGGTTTTGAGGCAGGAGGATGAAACACTGTCTGGTCCGGGGGCCTTCCTGGGCTTCTGTTTCTGAAATAGTCGGCTCACATCCTCAGTGTGTATTCTGAGTTTCAGGGAGGAGGAAAGGGGGGTGAGAGGTGTGATGGAGGTCGTTGAGTCTGGATTGGAGAGGGTGGTGGTCATTGAGTCTGGAATGGGGAGGGTGGTGGTGGTCGTTGAGTCTGGAATGGGGAGGGTGGTGGTGGTCGTTGAGTCTGGATTAGGGAGGGTGGGGGTGGTCATTGAGACTGGATTAGGGAGGGTGAAGGGGGAAGAGGTGGGAGGTGTAAATCCAGTTGTAAGAACATCTATTAAAATATGGCTTCAATTCAGAAGGCACTTCTGTTTGCAACAGGTTAGTAATTTTTTCCCTGTTGCTTTTAACCCTTTTTTCTGCCATCCATTTCAGATAAAGCATCCAAATTTGGCACAATAATGGTTTGAAGTTTTTTTTACAATTTATTTTCAGGAGAAACTTTTAACACCTTTGACACTCTGATGAGAGATTACAATATACCAACCTCACATATGTTTAGATACCTGCAAATACGAAGTTTTGCAAAAACATTGTTTCCTTCTTTCCCCTACCTACCTCCTAAAAATCAAGTGGATACCATTTTGGAAATAGATCCTTTTGGCAAAAGGAGAATCTCCGTCATATACAAACTGATACAGAACTTAAGGCCTATTACTTGGGAAAAAACTAAAAATAATTGGGAAAAAGACATTGGGGTGGATTTGTCTGATGATGAGTGGAGATCTTGCTTGAATCGTATACATACTTCCTCCCTTTGCATTCGCCATGGTTTAATTCAGTTTAAAATTCTTCATCGTCTCCATTATACAAGAGAGAGGCTTTCAAAATTTTTCCCAGGAGCCGATCCTGCCTGTCCCAGGTGTGGACATAATCCAGCAAATGAGGGTCACATGATGTGGTCTTGTGTAACCCAGAGTAAAATCTGTTTCCTGCACTTATTCCTGCCATTGAATGCATCGCAGGTACATGACTCCAACCACATGACTTTGCTCAGCCTATCGGACGGCATGTGGGTCATAGTAAGCCTGTCCCGGCTTCCTCCTGTCAGATGCATGGAGGCAAGCCAGGTGACAGAGCTGTTGCAGGTTTGTATTGGCAAACACTTGCATTTCCCGTTTTAATGCTTCTTTTAACACCCACTAACTTATGCAACTTAGATGCTGGTTACTGTGAGCCAGAGCCATAGTGTTGTTGTGCACTGAACAGAACGGAATTGGTGAGTTTGAACTTTTAATTGATTGTTTGTATTGCTACCAGCTGGCGCTAATTAGTTGCTGCCAGTCCAAACAATTTGATTTTGATTTGACTGGTATTTGTTGAAAATGCTGTGAAGCTATATAGTATGTATATAGCAGTTGAAATGTTTCAGTTAAACCCTTATTGGTTAAATATACTGTTTGTTTGTTTATTTGTGTACACAGGAACAAGAATAACTTAATGTTTTTAGCTTAATTGGCTGACATTTTTGTATTATTCTTGTGATTTCTTATTGGCCTTGTTTATTTAATGCAGGCCAGGTGAACCCTTTTCGGGTATGAAAAAGGATGGCGAGCCAATGAGCGGCTAGGAGCAGGACTCATTCTGCAATCGAAGCTTCCACTGGTTGGGTAGGAAGCTATCAAAGACGACGCTCTGTCCCCATTTTCCAAATATACTGATTTTCACACTCATACACACCATTCCCCCGTTTATGGACAATAGCGCTTGGACATCTCTCATGGACATTCAGATAAAACTCATGGACTTCAGTGTGGATCAGTGTTTTTGATGTCAACGTGTGTTGTTTATGGGGAGCTGTTTTCTATATTGCTTGGTATAAGCCGGAAGAATTTGCTTAGTTGTTTTGTGCACCCTCACTGGGTTTTTGGTTAATTGAATAGCTGCAGCAGGAGCATTTAAGTTTTCCTTTTCTTTTCTTGTTATTTTTCTTTGGGGTTCGGTTAACTACATGGTACCTGCAAAAGCATTTTGTGTTGTGTGTTTATTAATTACTGCCATCAGCTCCTGTAGCATTCCTAAATCTTCTGATTAATAATAACCATAATACTTCACTGATTAATAATAACCATAATACTTCACTCAATACCTAGCCTCTATAGATTCATTGGCGCTTCATCAGTGTTACACTTGTCCGAACCTGGATAATTACTGGGGAAATATATTTAAAGCATTATCTCATATCAGTGCGCAGAATTTAGTGCTTGATTTCTGCATTGGCATTTTTGGAGTTATGCCATCTCAATACAAAATTAGTAAATCTCAGGAAAATGCCAGAGCATTTGCTGCATTGCTTGCCCGTAGACTTATTCTATTCCACTGGAAGTCTGACAAGGCTCCTTCATACATACAATGGTTAAAGGACTCAGTGTTTACAACTACATGAATGTACTATTGCTGTGATTTATTACTGTTACTGAAGGTCCGCGGCTCCGAGCCGTAGTAAAGGGACCTCTGGCTAATACGGTGGGTTCTGTGTCGGGCTCGTAGCTGAAAACTAGCTTTACTTTGTTGTCTGGGTCAACTTTGCTAGCAGAGAGAGGCGTTGAAAGGCTGCTCCAACAGAACTTATTGTTTCAGAGGAAAACACGAACACGGTGTACAGTCGAGTCTTAATAGCTTACTTACAGCTGGGCTACACTGCCCATGAGGCTACATTCTTTAGGGCTATGCCTGGAACAGTCTGCCTGTTGCTTTTATATTAAATAATTTTTGAACAATAATTGAAAAAAAAATTTCTCCACGTCATTATGTGGGCTGCAAGTAGGGTGACATGGGCCGCGAGATTGAGACACCGCCATTAGAGCCTCTTAATGCGTGTTTTTTTTGGGGGGTTTCTGTCGGCATGGAATTACCAAAAACAGAGAGGGCATAGCCGAACATATGAAACAGGAAAAGACGGCCGTGTAATCCCTTTATTTCAAAAAAGTAACTGTATTCTAAATACCACCTTTTTAAACGGTAACTGTAACGGAATACAGTTACTCATATTTTCTATTTTAATACGTAACGGCGGTGCATGTATTCCGTTACTCCCCAACACTGCACACAAGTATATATCACAATGTCAGCAGGAGACCGAGGCCCTGTACAGGCTCTTGGTAAATGCATTGTGGAAATTAATGACTGGTTGTGCCACAATTTTCTCCAGCTAAACAAAAACAAAACAGAGGTAATAGTCTTTGCAGCCAAAGAAAAACGATCACAGGTCGCCACAGAACTTCAATCTATACACCTAAAAACCACAAACCAGGTGAGAAATTTGGGTGTAGTGATGGACATAGACCTAAATTTTTAAAAACACATTAAGGTAATAACAAAGTCAGCTTACTATCCCCTCAAGAATATTTCAAGGATAAAAGATCTGCTGTCTCAACAGGACCTGGAAAAACTAGTCCATGCATTCATCTTCAGTAGGCTTGATTACTGTAACAGCATCTTTACAGGTCTACCTAAAAATCAGTCAGACAACTACAGCTCATTCAGAGCTCTGCTGCTCGAGTCCTCACTAAGACCAAACAAGTGGACCACATCAGTCCAGCTCTGAGGTCTTTACACTGGCTGCCTGTCCGTCAGAGGATAGACTTTAAAGTTCTGATGCTGGTCTATAAAGCTCTGAATGGTTTAGGACCAAAATACATCAGTGACCTCCTGACCCAGTGTGAACCTTCCAGATCCCTCAGGTCATCTGGATCCGGTCTTTTATCAGTTCCCAGAGTCAGAACCAGACACGGAGAAGCTGCATTCAGCTTTTATGCTCCTTATATCTGGAACAAACTCCCAGAAAGCCTCAGATCAGCTGAAACACTCATTTTATTTAAATCCAGGTTGAAGACTCACCTGTTCTCAGCTGCATTTGAATAAAGCACCAAATCCACACTGTTTTACTTTTAAGCTTAAATTCTAAAACTTACATTTTATCTACTGTTCCTTTCTTTTCTTTTTTTAATGCTTTTTATTTGTTTTTATTTTTTAATGTCTCTGTAAAGCACTTTGAATCAGCATGTTGTTGAATTGTGCTATATAAATAAACTTGCCTTGTCTTACACTATTAGTACATCTCAAAGATACTTTCTTTCTCAGGAAGTCACATGAAGAGTAATAGATTACATCTCTCACAGTATCAGACCAACCAGCTGCTGTGGAAAGTCTTTTTTTAGACACAGAGATAAAAATGTTTGACTGAAAGCTGATAAGTGAAAACTGAGAATTTAGAAGGAAATATTTTCATCTGAGGATCTGATTAAACTGTCACACTAATGTTTATATTTTTTAAACAAACTTATTGATGAAGACACTCTGGTCCTGTGGAACATTTCTCACTTTGGGAAGAGAGTCCCCAAAATACATGAAGATGTGACGGGACAAGTCGTATATTCAGTAATTCATTATTCTCCTTCATTTACTCTCCATGAGCTGACCTACTCAGACTCTGGACTGTACCAAGATGTGTGCTGGACTGAGGGCAACGTGACATATGAGAGAAACATCAGCCTGACTGTGTGTAGGACAGTAAGTAAGGAAACAAGAGAATCTGACGGTCCAGTGGATCAAATATGAACTGACGCTTGATGAAGATTTGATGACGATTGATCATTCTATATTAATGAATAAACTAGAGAGATATGGCATAAGAGGGTTAGCATACAAGTGGATGAAAAGTTACCTGGATGACAGATATCAATATGTCGAATTCAAAAATGTAAAATCTAAGCAGTTGAAGGTAACTTGTGGTGTTCCTCAGGGCTCTGTGCTGGGCCCTAAATTATTTATATTATACATAAATGACATATGTAGCATTTCCAAACTGTTAAAATGTGTATTGTTTGCTGATGATACCACTCTGTATTGCTCAGGTAAAAACCTAGAACAGCTTCTGACTACAGCGGAAAAGGAGTTAAATATATTAAAAAACTGGTTTGATGTAAATAAGTTATCATTAAATATAAAGAAAACAAAATTGATTATTTTTGGCACTAGACAAATGAAAAATGTATCTAAAATCAGGGTTAATGGAATTGAAATTGAAAGAGTGTACGAAAATAAATTTCTTGGAGTGATAATTGATGATAAGCTGAGTTGGAAGTCTCATATAAACCATGTGAAAACAAAAATGTCAAAAACCATTGCTATTCTCTATAAAACAAAGCATGTCCTGAACAAAAAATCATTATAGCCACTCTATTGTACTCTGTTGCTTCCATATATGACTTACTGTCTGGAGATATGGGGTAATGCATATAAAACGAACACTCTTCCTATTTTCAAGTTGCAAAAAAGAGCTATAAGAATTATAAACCAATCAAACTATATAGAACCAACTAACATTTTGTTTATTAATCTGAATACCCTGAAATTTTATGATTTAGTTGAATATAAAATGGCACACATAATGTATAAAGCACAAAATAACTTGCTTTGCCCCAGTACTCAGAAGCTGTTCAAAGTCAGAGAGAGTCAATATGACTTAAGGGGAACAGATTTCTTTAAAAAAAACAAGATAAGGACAAATATAAAGCAGAGATGTGTTTCTGTTAGAGGAGTTAACCTGTGGAATAGTTATGACAGTGATTTAAAAAGGTGTAGTTCATTTCCCTTGTTTAAAAATATGTTTAAAAATAGAGTATTAGAAAAATATATATATCAAGAATGAAAAGAGCAAAAAAACAAAACAAAAACAAAAAACAGAAAACCTCTTGATTCTTTTGCTTTGATGTAGTTACTTACTAAGGTGGTGGTGTTTTTTCTTGTTTGTTTGTTTGTTTTGTTTTTGCTTTGTTTGCCTTCTCTCACCCCAACCGGTCGCAGCAGATGGCCGCCCCTCCCTGAGCCGGGTTCTGCCGGAGGTTTCTTCCTGTTAAAAGGGAGTTTTTCCTTCCCACTGTCGCCAAAGTGCTTGCTCATAGGGGGTCATATGATTGTTGGGCTTTTCTCTCTGTATCTATGAAGCGCCTTGAGGCGACATTTGTTGTGATTTGGCGCTATATAAATGAAATTGAATTGAATTGAATTTTATTATTTGCTTCGAGCCCTGTGTACAGGAGCTGCATGCTAAAAGATCTTTTGTTTAAAGGGTTGGCGTAATAAGCAAATGCTTCAGCCAATACCTTTTGATTAGCCTTGTCTCATGCTTTCTTGCTTTGTGGTAAATCTTTGTTCTGTCTTCACTGAGATATTTGAATGCTAATCAATAAACATATCAGAATCAGAATTTCAGGACTGAAGGTTCTGGGTATCTTTTGATGAATGACAGTAGAAGGGCACATTTCCTGAAGGAGACAAACATGTCAACACTTCATGTATCGAACATAAAAATGAACACAGTATACATTTGCCTGGTGATGAACCAACAGCAATGTGTGAGCAGTCATTCTGTACATTTGACCAAACAAACAAACGTCATCTATCGCTCAGTGGGAGAGACAGCTGTGCTTCAGTGTCCCATCAGTCATGACCAGCCCCCAGTTTGGAAGAAGCGGGACAAACTTTTCCAAGAAGGCAGTCCAAACTACTCGCTGGTGCTCCCATCATTGATGTTAAATGATTCAGGTTTGTACAGCTGTGAAGGTCAAACCATAAAACAATGGTACAAACTTTTTGTGTTCCCCAAATTTGGTCCACCTGCAGTAGAGGTCTTCTCAGAGGGAGATGAAGTCACTGTCAGATGCTCTGATAAGAGAGAAACAACTATGTTGTCCATTTGGTTCATGAAGTCGATCCAAACAGAAGGCAAAATTGTGAACTCTTTTATGTTTCACGATCCACATAGAATCACCGCTGACGACAGACTGATATTCTCTAATGTCTCACTGAAGCATGCAGGAGAGTACTGGTGTACAAAGATGAAATCAGGTGATGAGTGTGTGTCAGCAGAAAAAACAGTTCTGATCTACAGAGAGCCCTTTGGGGTTTACTCGACCTTCTACAGAGTCAGGTGGATACTGCTCAGCAGTCTGCAGGTGATGCTTTGTGTTGTTGTGGTCTGTGTGACACAGAAAACCAGGAGAGGAGAGCAGCTTTCAGCTCAGACACACACTTAATATGCTTATAATAATAATAATAATAATAATAATAATAGTCTTCCATATTTCCAACCATATCCATAATCACATACTGTGTATGCTACCATTGTATATAGTGTATTATCTTACTTTTTCTCATTGATTGTACTTATTGTATTTTTGTATTTCCTTCTGATATCTGTACCTGTACCAAAAATTTCCCCGTTGAGGGATCAATAAAGTCTTATCTTATCTTATCTTATCTTATCTAATAATAATATCATCATCATTATTATTATACATAAACGTAACAAGATGAAAATAAACAAAAACAAAAATATTATTGTAGATATGAATATGTACCTGATTAGACGCCTCGGTCTCTTATGTGATTATGATTTTATCTTTTCACTTATATAATGATTATGTGCTTTTTTGTTTTATGTGATTTGATGTTTATCCATATCTCATTCATGTATCTCTCAGAGTATCATTCTGAATATTCTTCTGTTTCTATCAGTGATCAGTTCGATCTATAATAAATGTTAGAAACCAGTTGTAAATGTATTCGTTCTTCACTCTGATGTGAATCATTATCATCTCTCTTGGAAAATGTATTTTGTTATTGTGTTTAAGAGCAGATTCATTACAGCACCATGTTCATCTGCACTAGGGATGGGTATCGTTTAGGTTTTATCCGATACCGGTGCCAAACCGGTACTTTTGAAACGGTGCCGGTGCTTAAACGGTGCCCAAACCGGTGCTTAAAGAATGGAAAACACAAAATTGGTCCAAAAACCTCTCATGTTCAGCTGTTTTTTTGTAAAAAGATAACAATGTTAGTCTTTTCTGCAGGTATAGGGCATATATGGTATCACTCTGGGCTGGAAGCAGCTTAAACAATGGAAAAAACACAAACTTTGTCCAAAAACCTCTCATGTTTAGCTATTTTCCACTTTTTCTTCGGTCATTTTAGCCTTTTTGGCCAGGGTGAAGGGAGTATCTGCCATCAAACAAGAAGACAGCCGCATGTAGCTATGATGGTGTTTGCTAGTTCACGTTACATGCATTAATTTAATAACGCGGTTAGCTTACTCAACGTAAATTACACACGAATAACATTAAGCTACTCACGCAGAGAAGAACGGCTGCTGCTGCCATCATCATTTCTACTACACTGGCAGGGCTAGGTTCATCGGATTTAAAGTGTGACCTCCTTTGACAGTATCAGCTTAAAGCACTTGTTGCAGGCTGCTGAGTTTGCATCTTTTGCTGTGAAGTACAGCCAGACTTTTGACCGCTTTGCCTTGGGCATTTTTAATCTGTAGCTCTGCTCTAAAAGAACGTACGTACCTGGACCCGCCTACTATCCTCGAAACGTAAAATGATTGGCTAGAATCTAAAGTGTATCATTCCATACCAGTTGGTGGCGGTAATGCACCTTTCAGTTGTTTGCCAACCGCCAATAGAAATGTAAGGAAGAAGAAAGTGTATCACAGCTCAGGAAAAAAAAGCACCGAAATAAAGCACCGAAATAAAGCACCGAAATAAAGCACCGAAATGCGCGCTGCTTTTCGGTCTGGTTACTACCGTTTATGTCAGAACCGGTGCCATGATGGCACCGGATACCGGTACCCATCCCTAATCTGCACTATATTGTTTTCATTGTTGTGAATAAACATGATTGTCTGATACAGCAAACACTTCATAATATGGACGTTACTGCTTTGATTGTGTTTTTATATTCTCCATTTTTGTTAGGAATCATTTCTGAAATAAAAATATCTAAATCTAATTTAACAGAAGATGAGAAGATGCTGTTCCATAATTCACTGCAGCGGGCCTCCATTCATGAAAACCATTAACACAATAAATAAAGTGGCACAGATCATGCAAATGTTCATTTTAACTGTATTTTCCTATTCATGCCAAAACCTGCTGTCATATTTGGAGTTTTAACAGTTTCTAAGCTCACTGTTGAACTCTGAACATCACACTGCTGGAATAAAAACTGCTTCTTGTTGAGTTGTTGCTTTGCATGAAGAACGCACATTTATATAAAGTCAGGTGTGTTTAAGGCTCGATATAATCAGTTTGCAGTAATAATGCCCTTTGCTGATTTCCAAACAAGAAAAATGAGGAGGCTGAAGAAAAATCAACATGCTGTTTATATCACAAATAACTCTTTGGGTAGAAATTGCTGAGCAAAGGGTCTGAGGATTAGGACTCAGGTGCAGATTCATCAAGAGGAGCGTGGCATTACTACAAACTGTTCCACCCTATAAACACTAAATGCATGTGAACAGGTGACCGGCACAATGAGCTGAAGAGCACAAAACATTATTTACCTTCAGATCACGAGCCGTCCCAGTCAAAATGTGCATAAAGGACATTTTTGAAAAGCAATAAATTGTGTGCCACAGACTTCTTATTCACATTTATTTGACACATATAAGTGTAACTACAAACTCACAGGCTAAGCCATAAATTTAGCTGCAAAAATATTCCTGTTCACAACTTTCAGTTACAAAACTGACACTGTGCCTCTTCAGTAAATCCAGCAGCTTTTTAACATTAAACACTTTTTGCTGCAGATGTTAGTAAATTTGACCCAAAGTGTAACTTTTTCTTTAAATTTCCGATCTTTGTACTGAACGGATATTTTTCACACATGCGTCTCATTTAAATGACCTGCATGAAACAACAAGGTTAGATCATGTTGTGGTGAAGTAAGATGTTTTTTTTGTCCATCTTCTGCACATCGTAGCTTCAGCATGGTGTCACTCTTGTCTTTTAATAACTCCTCATCAGTTCTCCTATCCACCTCTCCGTGACCTTGCTGTGGTCAAGGAAAATATGTTAGGAAAAGGAGAGAGGAGAAACTTTTGGCACATGGCTGGACTGATTCAGTCCTTGATTTTCTGTGTGAGTCTTGTTTGTGTGATCAAAGTTTTCTGTTGTTGCTGCAGATACTAAACTGCAGCAAGCAAAGCAACAGCAAAAAGAAATGAAACCAGAAACACGTCTCATCTTTTCTCCAGAAAGACAGCGCTACACTGTGAGTACATCTCAGAAACGCCTTCTTTCGCAGGAAGTCACACGGAGACTTTTTATTTAAAAAAGACATAATGTTAACTTTAAAGCTTTTTGGCCAGCCTGGGCCTGGGTCTAGCACATGCTGAGACTTGGCCCCTGTGGGAAAGGGGGGGTAACAAGCGGTTCTCGGGTGCCTGGGGCCCTGGGACCTCATCCTTACTTCTTGTACCAGGTGGCTGGCCTTTAGCGGCATCGTGGGGACCCTATCTGGGGCCTCCTTCCTTGTCCTTCTGGGATGCATGCGCCGATGTCACTGTTTTGTGCGCTCTCAGGTCTTCAGTACTCTTCGGGACTGCGGATGGTCCGGTGGTCCTGGTTCCATCTCTCTCTCCCTGTGGCTCCTGGGCAACGATTTCAAGTACATTTCATGTCAAAGACACACTCTCTTCCTCTCCCTCTCAGGCTACAAAAGGATTGTGGGTTTATGTATCTGCATTTTCTCATTTTTGTGGTCCAGGTGTTGTATCTTTACTTTTTTCTTACAGGTGCAGTAACTGGTAGTGACACATTCTGCATGTGTATTTGTACTCTATCCTTTTAATATATTTTCTCTCCCTCCTTTTTCCCTCCTGCCTCAGACACTGAAACTGAAATAACACAAGTGGAAATTAAGAAATAAAGATAAAAGATTCACATGAACAAGAGGAGTCTAGAGAGATCTTATACAGCTGTTCTTGGATGAGCAACATCTGTTTGGAACCACAGTGTGTTCAGATGACAGTTCTGACTGCAACAGCTGCCAGACAGGACACGGTTTAAATATAAAAATAAAAATCCTTAAAGTTGTTCAGTGCAATGACATGCAAGCTAATCCAGAGGTTAGCAGCTCACAATCACGATACAGAGCCTGCTGCACCACACAAAGACATATGTATGCAGAAATATCCCTACTTTTATTATTATTATTATTATTATTATTATTATTATTATTATTATTATCATCATCATCATCATCATCATCATCATCATCATCATCATCATCATCATCATCATTATTATTATTAACAGAGAAAAAAAAGTTTATTATTTTTACCATTTTGTCACATCCAAAATGTGGTTCTCCTGATGAAGGCTCTCCGTGCTACAATTCATTATTGTTTCAACACTCATCCGGCAGAGGCACCGTGGCACTGTCAGGAGGTGCTGAAGGGAGGAAAAAGGTGGTTATTTGTCTCTCTCGCTTTTTATCTCCCTCTCTATCCTTCTCTCTCAGTCGTTGTGCTGTCTCTGAAAAGGTAAATGTAACAGTGAAACAGGATTTACAACCTGATGAAGTTTATAACAACAACTGACTGAATGTAAAAACACATTTCCTGTCATGGATGTGTGGGTGAGTGTCTCCATGTTTGGTTACGGCACCACCTCTGGGAGGAGCCCTCATCAGCTCACCTGACATACTCACCTGTCTGCAATCTGAGATAATCAGCCAGCTGTATTTAAGGCCAGTGTTCTCGATTGTCCTTCACCAGTTTGTCTGCTAAACTATGTTAGCACAGCCTGTCTTGGTTAACCATGTTTACCTCGTTCTCTTTGTGTTCGTAGTACTTCCCTTGGAGCTCTCATCCCAAGATGACTTGGTGGTTCATTACTGTATTTGAAACACACGTGCATGTATTTGGAATGTCTCACTGTTATTTATCAGGTGACAGAGGCAGCTCTGCCATGTTGTAGCTCGGACAGAGGTGAAGAGGCGAGGTCACAGGTGACTGACTGATGTTTTGGTGCTATAGATTAACGAGAGGAGAAGGCGTGGGTTTGGCTCCTTCACATAGTGGACATTGAATTGTTGTGTGGGGCACCAGTAGTCCATGTCTGTTGCTGTAACAGTAGTTCATGAATAAAAAATCCCAGCTCACTGATCTGATAGAGGGCAATAGAGCCTAAAATGTTGCATAATTTTGCTGAGAGATCTGTTACTTTGTGGTCATCTTAGATGAGTAGTTTTATGGACAAAAACCACCAGGTCACTCAGTGTTCCCTTAGTGCTAATGTATAAAAGATGTTGGTGTAATATACAGTGGGGCAAAAAAGTATTTAGTCAGCCACCGATTGTGCAAGTTCCCCCACTTAAAATGATGACAGAGGTCAGTAATTTGCACCAGAGGTACACTTCAACTGTGAGAGACAGAATGTGAAAAAAAAAATCCATGAATTCACATGGTAGGATTTGTAAAGAATTTATTCGTAAATCAGGGAGGAAAATAAGTATTTGGTCAATAACAAAAATACAACTCAATACTTTGTAACATAACCTTTGTTGGCAATAACAGAGGTCAAACGTTTACTATAGGTCTTTACCAGGTTTGCACACACAGTAGCTGGTATTTTGGCCCATTCCTCCATGCAGATCTTCTCAAGAGCAGTGATGTTTTGGGGCTGTCGCCGAGCAACACGGACTTTCAACTCCCGCCACAGATTTTCTATGGGGTTGAGGTCTGGAGACTGGCTAGGCCACTCCAGGACTTTCAAATGCTTCTTACGGAGCCACTCCTTTGTTGCCCGGGCGGTGTGTTTTGGATCATTGTCATGTTGGAAGACCCAGCCTCGTTTCATCTTCAAAGTTCTCACTGATGGAAGGAGGTTTTGGCTCAAAATCTCACGATACTTGGCCCCATTCATTCTGTCCTTAATACGGATCAGTCGTCCTGTCCCCTTGGCAGAAAAACAGCCCCATAGCATGATGTTTCCACCCCCATGCTTCACAGTAGGTATGGTGTTCTTGGGATGCAACTCAGTATTCTTCTTCCTCCAAACACGACGAGTTGAGTTTATACCAAAAAGTTCTACTTTGGTTTCATCTGACCACATGACATTCTCCCAATCCTCTGCTGTATCATCCATGTGCTCTCTGGCAAACTTCAGACGGGCCTGGACATGCACTGGCTTCAGCAGCGGAACACGTCTGGCACTGCAGGATTTGATTCCCTGCCGTTGTAGTGTGTTACTGATGGTGACCTTTGTTACTTTGGTCCCAGCTCTCTGCAGGTCATTCACCAGGTCCCCCCGTGTGGTTCTGGGATCTTTGCTCACCGTTCTCATGATCATTTTGACCCCACGGGATGAGATCTTGCGTGGAGCCCCAGATCGAGGGAGATTATCAGTGGTCTTGTATGTCTTCCATTTTCTGATGATTGCTCCCACAGTTGATTTTTTCACACCAAGCTGCTTGCCTATTGTAGATTCACTCTTCCCAGTCTGGTGCAGGTCTACAATTCTTTTCCTGGTGTCCTTCGAAAGCTCTTTGGTCTTGGCCATGGCGGAGTTTGGAGTCTGACTGGTTGAGGCTGTGGACAGGTGTCTTTTATACAGATGATGAGGTCAAACAGGTGCCATTCATACAGGTAACGAGTGGGGGACAGAAAAGCTTCTTACAGAAGACGTTACAGGTCTGTGAGAGCCAGGGATTTTCCTTGTTTGAGGTGACCAAATACTTATTTTCCACCCTGATTTACGAATAAATTCTTTACAAATCCTACCATGTGAATTCATGGATTTTTTTTTTTCACATTCTGTCTCTCACAGTTGAAGTGTACCTCTGGTGCAAATTACTGACCTCTGTCATCATTTTAAGTGGGGGAACTTGCACAATCGGTGGCTGACTAAATACTTTTTTGCCCCACTGTAACTGAAGTAATGCTGTTAAGTCCTTAAAGTTATATTCTTTTATTGTCATGACTGTATTTGAAACTATTTTTATTTTTGTTTGATACCTGATTTACACTCTAAAAACTAAAGCTGACATTTACTAAAATTTTTTGAGGCAACACTTTTACACTTAAAAATATTGAGTAGATTGGAAACCAGTCAAATCTGTTCAGTATACTTGATCAATTGAATAACTAAAGCTTAAACATATTAAGTTGAAATGATTAATTGTAGTTGTTACACAAACATGAAAAAATTGAGTAAATAACACTGACATGCTTGGTCAATGTAACTGAAATATAGATGGTCAGTTAATCCAAAATTTTGTTCCATTTACTTAATATTGTAAACTGACCACCACCAGTAGGCGACCGAGACTGTCGGTGCTGGGGCTCGAACCGGCAACCTTCTGATTACAAGACAAACTGCCAACTCTTGAGCGACGATCACCCCCTAACTTTCAAATATGAATGTTATTGTATATCACTGGTAGTCTAAGTCTAAAAAAACAAACAAACTAATATGTAGTTGTGTTTTTCTCGACGTTATTGTGTTTTACTTACACTTTTCAGTTGTAGTTGCTGACAATAAATAATATTGATTTGAATAATTAATGATTTTAGTACGAGATACTGATGAGTATAGATACCTATTTCTCAAATATTTTGATTCAATTTTAAACAAAAATGTAAAGTACATGCAAAGAAGGTATTCTGTGAACCACATACTGAATTTTTTGTCTGAGATAAATGTAAACAAATACCTTTTTTTTTTTAACCAAAAGAGCCAAAATATATATTTGTTAATCCAACAGTTAAAACAGTTTATTCCTCTTTACATTTCAGTTTAATGTTCTCCTTCACCAACAGAGGTCAGTCACACACAGGTTTTAAAATTGCAGTTATTCTCTTAGAACGCCACAAATGTTTGGACTGGCCTAATTTCTTTCTTTCTTTTTTTTTTTGAGACTTCTATTTAAATTTTTTTTTCACAAATCATGGTCACAATACATAATGAAAACGTTGCCATTATACACAAAAAACAAAACAAAACAAAACAAAAAAAAGAAAAAAGAAACCCCCCCTCCCTCCCCACCCGAGGCTCATGTAAAGAGAAACAGAACAAAACAAACAAAAAATGTATGTCACACATCTGGAAAATACGTTTTTATATAGTCAATAAATGGGTTCCAAGTCGCAGAGAATTTTTGTTGTGATGAGAGAACTCTGTATCTAAGTTTTTCCAGTGGTAAAAAGAAAAGCACCTCCTTTAACCATGTATGTATGAAGGAGCCTTATCAGACTTCCAGTGGAATAGAATAAGTCTACAGGCAAGCAATGCAGCAAATGCTCTGGCATTTTCCTGAGATTTACTAATTTTGTATTGAGGTGGCATAACTCCAAAAATGCCAATGCGGAAATCAAGCACTAAATTCTGCGCACTGATATGAGATAATGCTTTAAATATATTTCCCCAGTAATTATCCAGGTTCGGACAAGACCACATCATGTGACCCTCATTTGCTGGATTATGTCCACACCTGGGACAGGCAGGATCGGCTTCTGGGAAAAATTTTGAAAGCCTCTCTCTTGTATAATGGAGATGATGAAGAATTTTAAACTGAATTAAACCATGGCGAATGCAAAGGGAGGAAGTATGTATACGATTCAAACAAGATCTCCACTCATCATCAGATAAATCCACCCCAATGTCTTTTTCCCAATTATTTTTAGTTTTTTCCCAAGTAATAGGCCTTAAGTTCTGTATCAGTTTGTATATGACGGAGATTCTCCTTTTGCCAAAAGGATCTATTTCCAAAATGGTATCCACTTGATTTTTAGGAGGTAGGTAGGGGAAATAAGGAAAGAATGTTTTTGCAAAACTTCGTATTTGCAAGTATCTAAACATATGTGAGCTCCACAGGAGCTGCTGATCCAGTTCTACACTGCCGTCATTGAGTCTGTCCTGTGCTCCTCCATCACAGTCTGGTATGGTGCAGCCACTAAACAGGACAGGAGCAGACTGCAGCGGACTGTACGAGCAGCAGAAAGGATCATCGGCGCCCCCCTGCCCTCCATCCAGGATCTGTACCTCTCAAGAACCAGGAAACAGGCAGGGGAAATCATCACAGACCCCTCACACCCTGGACACAGACTTTTTGATCTGCTGCCCTCTGGCAGACGGTACAGAAGCCTGCAGACCAGGACCACCCGACATAGGAACAGTTTCTTTCCCCTCGCCATCTCCCTCCTAAACAGTTGACCTGTCACACTGCTCCCACTGCCAGACTGCAACTGCACCTTATGTGCATTCTGTAGTATTCATTCAACCTCATTTCTGTATTCTATGTACATAAGTTTAGATTGGTTATTTATAGTTGGTTTAAACAGCTTTGTGTATGTATGTGTATGCATGTGTAATGTATATATAGACACGTGTGTGTGTGCGTGTGATTTACATTGCTGTGCTTGAGAGACTCCATCTACCGGAACCAAATTCATTCCCAAATTATGTGTCTGCACATATACTTGGCCAATAGACACGATTCTGATTCTGATTCTGATTCTAAACCAGTGACTCACTCTGGGGCTGATCAACCCTGGCAGGGCCTCCTTGGATGAGGATGTCTAGTGATAATGGCCAAAACACCCAATGAATCCAAGCTCCACTACTGGCGATGTGTCCCAAATCTTAATATGATAATCCAGATCAGATCTCTAATCCCCCCCAAAAATGGTAGATTAGCTTGGGTAAAAGATCGAAAGTTTAGGCACACAACGATGTGTGCTGCCGGTAAAGTTTCTGGGCTGCTTTTCCTCATAACAGCCATCCCTCAAGATTCTCGCCATTTAAAGCAATGCATTATCAGGGACTACAACATCTTTTACTGAAAAATAAATAAATTATCGTACTTTATAATACAGCACGTGTATTTCAGTAATAGCCTATTAATTTTAGTATACTGGTGTTTCCGAGGACACAGCTCACATGGGCGTTATCTGTGATAATCCTAAACTATGAGTTATACATTCTTTTGTAATGAAAACATAAACACTCCTATCGCTGGTGTGCCGTTATGGGTGCATGTCTGATGCAAGGGCGTTAACACCTTTCTTATATCACCACTCTGAAGACCAATGAGCGTTGTCAACAGGTTTACTGACATTCAAAAGGGTAAAACTAAAAACAAGACAGTCTAAGGAGCTTGGAAAGAAAAGCGTCTGGACTTCTTTGAGTTGCTTGAAGATGTTTCACCTTCATCCAAGAAGCTTCTTCAGTTCTAAGAGTCCCAGATTTAAACCCAGTGGGAGTTTCCTCCCCAAAGAGGGACAAAGGACCCCCTGATGATCCTCTACCTAATCACATGAGCCAAGGTGTGAAACTGGGTGTGGGTCACAATCAGCCAGGGTTTCGGGTGAGCTCATTGTGAAACCTGGCCCGACCCTATCATGTGATGTCCTGAGGTCAGATGGCCCAGGATGTGAGTGGGCGTTAAGGCGTCTGGGGAGGGATCTCAAAACTGGATTATAGATGGCAGACAGTTGGTGTCGTAAACCACCGCCTCTGTTCAAAGATGGTCGCTCACAGTGGACATAGATGCTTCTTTCACTCCTCTTTCAAACCATCTGTCCTCTCTGTCCAAAATGTGAACATTGGCATCCTCGAAAGAGTGACCTTTGTCCTTTAGATGCAGATGAAAACAAGATAAATGCATTTATATACCACCCTGCTACTACATAGCATATGTCTAATTGTCTAATTAATGTCTAATGTCTAATTATGTGAACTTGTACTATCGATGCTATCCCAGACAACCTCCAACATCGCGGGTAACTAGCTTAACAAAAGGACTAGCTTTACAGCCAAATACTGCATTGGTGGGCAACATATTGCACAAAAACAAAGTTACAACTTATACTTTAAGTACATACCGGCGACACAACCACAAACAGAAGATGCAGACAGTATTTTCTCTGACAAGACACCATAAACTGCGTGCCGATATGTTTCCCTTCTTTTGCTCACTCGCTTTTCTTGACTGAGCTGACTTCCTGTTTAATAAAGTTTTTTCTAAATAAAGCCGTTTCTAAAGTGCATTACTTGGAGCAACCACAGAGGGCGCTGTAAACACATAATGAATAACAACTGACTGAGAATGATATTTTGGTGATACAACATTTCACAACTTTTAGTGATAAGAGAACATCTGGTAAGTTATTGCAGTGCCAGCTGTTTAATTCACAGTAAGCTTATGCAGTAATCATGGTAACTACGGCTGGATCGACGCAGGTCAGACTTTGGGAAATACTCTTCATGTCTCTGAAACTAAAAAGCGGTCGTTCATCAGTTGTGTAGAGAGTTTTCCAGCAGGGTATTGCAAACAGAAACGTGTTGATGATGAAAATAGCGGGTCTGCCTTTACAGTCTTTAAGTTTGCTTGATGAGCATCAGTAACAAAGTCACAGACACAACTGTTGGGTCTGTGTTTCCACAAGCCCCGCTAATTCTAGAGACTTATTCATCATGAAGAAAACAAGACAGTCGATCGATCGATTATTTGCGCAAGGGAGGCCTCGTCTGTTCACCACGAAAATGACCTCCAGATCTGACCTCCTCCTGCTGCCTTTATAGAGAGACAGTTCACACACAACACGTCAGAACAAAGCCACGCCCACATGGTTCTAAGACAAAGCATTGTATGTATGTGTGAACTTCTGTAAGAGTGTGTGTGTGTGTGTGTGTGTGTGTGTGTGTGTGTCAGACCTCCTGCTGACCAAAGGGTCGTAAACGCAGGAAGCTTACAACAAAAGCACAAGGATGACAGAAGACTACAGCCCCCCACCTAGAACCTCGAGAATCTGGGGAGGGGAGGACAGAAAGAATTCCTTTCACAGAATTAAAACAATGTACAAATGGTAAACATAAAAATGACAAACAACAATAACAATTCACCCTAACAACAACTTTATTTAACTTTCTCATGTTGGTAAAAACGAATCTGCAGCTGAGAGAATAACAAACTCAAACTGTCGGAGCTGGTTTGATTTTTGGATTATAAATCAGCAGGACGTCTTCACTCAGTCTTTATTTACAGCATGTTTTAAGCGTTTAAAATGGGGGAATGATGGGGGAATATGTTTTCAATGAACAGCATTTGTAAAGCCTGCTGTGCTTTTACACTGATGGAAATGCCGATATCACAGGACATGCAGGAACACCTGTTCAACCAATCACATTCCACTTTGATCTGCGACAAACTGAAGCATTCACCTCTTTTACAACAGTGTTGTGTTTGACTGCTATATTGTTATTTTCTTTATACTGTAGATTTTCATGTCTCTGGAATAGTTGGCAGTAATAAGGATTATTCTCTGTAAAAGAATATCGACATGTGAATTAGATTAGTTTGATGCTGCCAACACTTTCATGTAACTGCGCTGCTGGTTTAACTCAACTAACGGAAAGATATCCTGGATATGCTGACTTTGCTCCATGGTGTACAGGACTCTGAGACAGCAGCTGGACTGCCTGTTTAGCCTCATGATTAATGTCCACAATGAAAATATTAGTCGAACATCGTGAAGTCTGTATAGGTTTAACAGTGTCGAACAAGCCTGGTACAGTTAAACCTGAGAGTTACTATATGGCGGGAACACCAATATTATCTCTTTTAATAAAGTTTACACGTGTATACACAGGTCACACTGATTATTGAACAGAAAACACAAAGATCAGGTGTTAATCTGATTTATTTAATCTCTCTCCTCCTTTTTAATATTAGCTATAATTCAGAAATGGCGACTGAAACGAGTAGATATAATGAATGAAGCCGGTGTACCGTCAGCTGGGGTTATGACAGTTGTGTACCGGCTCTATCACACGCTTTGCTGTGAGACAGACATCCAGGAAATCCACAAAATCAGCACTTCTGCAAAGAGGCTCTATCTTAAAAAAACGCTACATCCTCGGCTAAAAAAATATTAAAAGTGTATTTGGTGACACACAAACAGAGTACTTCAAAGCACAGTTCAGTTATTTTCTACATGTTCATAGTTGTTGTTGTTGAGAAACGCCCACTGAAGGAATGGCCACCAGCCCAAAGCAATGGTTTTGACCATTGACTGTAGAAAACATGGACGACGCGACACCTCCCCAAAAATGAAGCCAAAACGTCTCTATCGCCCCCTGGTGTCTGGCTGCAGTATAGGTCATAAACCCCGCCTCCTCCATGTTAGCGGATGGGACTGGAGTCAGACTAAAATAAATTAATTCTCCTTAGATAATTTTTTTCCAAAGATTCTTTCTTTTGTTTTCAATAGTTCTCATCACGCTGATTTATGTCCAAAGGGCAGTGTTGGGAAGGTTACTTTTAAAATGTATTCCATTACAGATTACAGATTACATGCCCCAAAATGTATTCTGTAACGTATTCCGTTACGTTACTCAATGAGAGTAACGTATTCTGAATACTTTGGATTACTTAATATATTATCATGCTGTTTACAACTACATGAATGTACTGTTGCTGTGATTTATTACTGTTACTGAAGGTCCGCGGCTCCGAACCGTAGTAAAGGGACCTCTGGCTAATACGGTGGGTTCGTGTCGGCTCGTAGCTGAAAACTAGCTTTAATAGCTTAATAGCTTACTTACAACTGGGCTCGTCAGGCTCTCTTCTTGGCTGCAGTGGTTATTATTATATTTACATGCTTCCAGCTCCCGTTTTTGCTCGATGACAGCTCGTACTTTTCCTTTTTCTCCCTCCCTCGCTCACAGACACATAACGGGTATGGCAGTCCATTCTCCCTGCAGCACGGACTACACTGCCCATGATGCTACATTCTTTAGAGCTATACCGGTAGCATTCTGCCTTTTAGCTTAGCACAACAACAACAGGCGCTCTCTCACCCAGGAAACACGCAGAGAGAGAGAGCGTCACCCTGTAACCATGGCAACCGTAACGCTGCCACCTGGAACAACAGAACGTAGCTGTCAAACAAAACCCAAACAGTCCTGACCCGCCACAATATGAAACAGGGAAGTACCTCCGTGTAATCCATTTATTTCAACAAAGTAACTGTATTCTAAATACCACCTTTTTAAACGGTAACTGTAATGGAATACAGTTACTCATATTTTGTGTTTTAAATACGTAACGGCGGTACATGTATTCCGTTACTCCCCAACACTGCCAATGGGTCTCCTTTCCCATAAGTTTGATTCTAATTCCTACCACGGTGATGTTAAATTGGGGTGAAACGTCATCATAAGAGCTTTGACTGACAGCTGCAGTCACGGAGAAACTTGCGTATCTCTGTTCGGGAATAGCAGATAGAGCGTAGGCTCTGAGAGGAGGACCAGCGTTTACGCTACGAAAACACGACCGAGTGTTTTAACCTGACAGCCTGAGGTGTTCTTCAGTAAACTGGACTTCCCGACAGAAGGACCCGAGGCCCCGCTGCACTTTTTCGGTAAGTTAAACGTGTTTGTAAGCTAATCCGTAACTACCGTCCTTAGCTAGCTCCTGAGACCTAGCTAGCTAAAATGAGCACTCGGCTGTCAGGGTTCGTTTAGCTGTGCAGGTGAATGAATTTACTAAAGAAATCAAGAGAAACGCCCCGGGCTGCTCAGTCACTAATTACTGTTACTGTACTTTTATTACAAGTATTATACTGTAAAAGCAACAGGCTGCACCCTGCTGCAGCTTCTGTGCAGAGCTGAATATTAAATATGTGCAAACAACAGCATGTTTTCAGTCTCTTGCCACATCTGTAAAGACAGTAACATTTTTTTAAAAGCTTGTACTTCAGTAACTCCTCATTAATCAGGAACTATGGATTAAAGTAAAAAATGTAAGAGAAGAACTTCAGCTCCTGAGTGTGTGAGGACAGAAGAATCAGCTTTATTTCAATATTGAGGGATAAAATTTATATGTGAGTTTGATGGTTCTGTTGTCTTTGTGATTACAGGAGCTGCCCTCAGATTCAGACCTCAGCCCCACCCAGTGACAGCAGACAGATCATCCAACATGTTCACATGTTAACTGCAAAATGAACTGATGGAAACAGTACAAAGGTACAAAGTACCACACGTGCTGTAGTGAAAGCTGCAGCTGTTTTATTGATAAAGACAAAAAAACAAAAGGATTAATCACTCATGTAACTGTGTCACTATATATCAGCATTAACAGGACCTCAGTTTGGTGTTTCACAAAGCTGCTGATCTCAGACCTGCACAGCTTCCGTTTTAAACACTTGATGTACTCAGCTGCATGAAGAGCATATGAGATTTTCTCTAACACAATTAAATGAAACCTGATGAAGGTCAAAGGTCGTCACTTGTATGTTGAACTACAAACTTGTCATCTGGAATTTTTTCACAGTTTTTTTTACACATAGTGTGTTATTTACCATAAAGTGATTCAGAGTTATTCATACCAGAGTAACCAGAGAGGATCACATATTTTTAAATATATAACTTTCTACAGGACTGAATATAATATCTTTATGTAAAAGTCCGGAGCCTCTGGGGAGTATCCGAGTATTTATAACATTACACAAACCAAAGGTCTCATCACAGTGTTGATGAAATGCTGGGTTTATCCATCTCCTGGGGCGGGCCTACGGAGGAGTGCTGAAGAATTCCCTGTGAGGGAGCTGCTGGTGAAGATCATGAGTCCTGCTTGATCAATGCCACGAGCTTCAGTCTTCCTGCTGTTTCTTAAATGATGCCTCTTACAGCGGGTCAACAGAACTTATGGCACAGGACAGCTGTGATGAAAGTTTCTCCAAACCTCTGGACCCAGAAACCCAGCTTGGTCCTGATGGTCTCCCTCACTAGTTTCTCTCCAGGGTGAATGTAGCTGTTGATATAATATGGACTCTATTATTAAATGAAAAGAACAAATTAGACTACACTACTGAAACCTGCTGCTGTTTTTAAAGTCTCCATGTTACCAGGCTGTAGAGATTTAAACAGTTTTAGATCCATTACACTCAGTCTTATGTTAGAATCTCAAAGGACAGCATTATATTTTTGATATTAACAGTAACTCTGGGCCTCTGTAAAGTGTGCAGCTGATCTCATCGCTGTCTAAAAATGGATTAAAAAAACACAAGAAGTGCTGAATCCTTCAATAACACAGACTATTAGAGTAGCAGGTGTGTAGCATCGCTAACTAGCTAGCAACAAGCCTCTAACAGTGCATATGCTAGCGGCTAATCGAAACTAACGAATTAACAACAGAGTGATTTTAGAACTATAAGATGATAAACTGTGTGTCTTTTTTATAACAGTGACGTGGTTGTATTTACCTTAAATAAACGAGTCGTCAGTCGCGGTAAACCAGCAAAAAAACTCGAGCAGCCGGGCTACGTAAAAAGTGTAGGGGGCGTGTTTGCGGTCAAGTCCAGCGGGTGTGTGGGCGGGAGCGTTACACAGTCGCTCCACCTCAAGTCACTACTGCGCAGACTCTGGCTCCAAATTTGCAAGATGGCAGCCTCCACAAGCGGGTATTTTGGCTTCATTTTTGCACAATGGTAGGAGGCGGAGTCGCGTCGTCCATCTTTTCTACAGTCAATGGTTTTGACTCAAACAGCGTTAACCCCGCCCCCTGAGTTTGATGGGTGATGCTGACAGATAAAAATAAATGAAGAACACAGCTGCAGGGTCAGGAGTGCCTAAATGAATTAAATAAATACATCATCAAATAATTAATTAAGTGTTTCAATATAAATAAATAATTTATTAAGTGTTTTAAATGACATGAATGGGCATTTAATTAATTACTGCCACATTTAATTAATTATTAATGTGTATGAATTAATCCATTTTGTCACTCCTGACCCTCCATACTCTTGATCCCTTCATCAGCACTTTGGGGGCATTTAGCCCTAAAAACTAATACTTAGTAAAGCAAAATACACCAAACTTATAATTTAGTAAAGGGGGAGGAGCTACGGACAATGAGCCTTATCAGTGTGGAGTCCATGCAGTTCTGGCTGGGAAACCCCACACATGCGACATGTACTATCGGTGTCCCACTGATGCCCCACTACAACAGTGACATGTGGAACCTTAGTATTACAAAAATTCCATCTAAATAATAAAAAAATAAAATATATACAATGCACATTTGAGAAAGTTCACTATGACTCACTCAGTACATTATAGCTCAGCTACATAAGGAGCTTGGAAAGAAAAGCATCTGGCATCAGGACATCCAGACGCTTTTCTTCTCTACAAAGGTGTATTAAAAAAAGAACATCAAATTATAATATTACAGCGGATGTGTGACCTTAAAGGTTACTGGCTGAAAAAAGGTCACTGATCAAACTGATTCTTGCTCACAAAAAACATTTTAATCAGATTCTCTGCAGGAAAATTTGAAAACATTTCCTCCTAACTTCTCAGTATTCACTTATCAGCATTCAGTCAAACGCTCATTTACGGGTGTAGTTAAAAAAACTGCTAATAACTGACTTTCCACAGCAGTTGTTTGGTCGGACACAGTAAGAGATGTAATCTGTTACTCTTGGTGTGACTTCTTGAGAAAGAAGGTGTCTCTGAGATGTACTAATAGTGTTTCGCAATCTTGGCTCAGTACACACACACACACACACACACACACACTCCATTTTTATCTGTATCTAGCATTTCCGAGCAGCATGTCTTCATTATCTGTGTGTCTGCAAACACTCTGGTTTCAGTGGTTTCAGATCCATTTCTCTCTCACGTTGGTACAAATTAGTAAACACTTTTTATATTTCACTGTTTTTACACAAGTAAGCAGCACGTCTTTATCAAGATCAATAAGCTGCTCGCAAACAAGAGTTTTAGTCAAAGGTAATGTAGTAATAATTAAACATTTTAGTATTATTATCCTGGCTGCTCGAGGCTCCGTTTTCTCTGACAGTTTCAATCAAAATTAGAAATGCTGCTCTGAGACTGAGAGAACTAATAGTGCTGCCTGTTGTGCAGTTAGTTTCCAAAACACGTTATTCATGGTTGCATACAATTTTAGACTGATGTGGGCCAAAGCCTAGCATAGCCTGTAACGTTATTATGACCGGCACATTTTATGAGTGAACTTGGCTTTAAGTGTTAAGCAAAAAATAAGGAACTGCCAGATTATATTCAGAGTAAGTTATAATTTAAGGGGTTTTTGTAACTCAAAACAGGGAAGGTACGTACAACAGGAAAAAGCTTTTGTGTTTCTGTGCATGGAGTGAAGCTGTGGAACAGTTTGAATATGAAAGTGAAGCAATATCCAAACATAAAACAGTTCAAAAAGAGTTATAAAGATATGATCTTCTTGAGCTATAAAGAAAAGGGAAAATGTTGAAATTAAGTGAATGTCGCTATTTAGAAAACTTCATGATGTGATATTATAGTATATATTATATCAGAAATCTGTTCACTATTTTTATTACAGATTATATCAGTAAGTGACTAAATATTGACTGATAACTTATGGCAAAGGGGTGGGATTAAATAAGTGTGTACTTCTTCCCTCTCCCTTTCGACATGTAACTGAATCAGAACAGAAGCAATATTGAAATGTATTAACTTTATTTTGTATAGTATCTTTTTCTCAGATTTTCTTTGCTAAATGTACGTGTATATTGTTTACATGATTGAAATAAATGAACAAACAGGCCCAAATACAGGAGAAGGACAGCTGAGAGTGGAAAAAAATCACAAAAATAAATACTGCCAGATTTTCAACTTCGGTCTACAAGAAAATAAGAAGATCATGGGATTAGCCTCGATTGCACTTTGGACCTATTGACGGGATGCGCTCCGTCCCTTGATGCATGTACACTTTCAATTTCTGGTTGGGCTGCTTGGGTACAAAGTAAGTTTCATCATCAGATGATGAGCTTCATGTAAACATCTGCATGGAAACTGGATGCCTGGACTTCTCTGCTTACTTAGACCAAACCAAACCCTGAATTATGTTGGAAAATATGTGATGTTTTATGAAGGATCACATAAGAAACAACATTTTTTAGTTGTTTTTGAAACTAAAAAACTATTCAAAAAGTTTTAAATAGTTTAGAAAGGACTTTTACATTTTCATAATATTCATGGCTGTGTGGTAAAGCTGACATTATCTCACTTGTAATGGTTCAGATTGGACACTGTGACTGGCCGGTTCTGTGCTCCAGGCCACATGTTTGATACCCCTGGACCCATGCAACGAAGTATAAAAAAACGTGTCCACACTTTGGCCTGTGAAGAGTGAAAGCAGATATACGGCGTGATATCGAGCCAAATGCTTCAAAGTGTTCCTTGATGATGTGATAAAGAAGTGGCGTTCCTCCTCCAACCACAAACAGGAAGCTCATGAAGCGAGCAGTGTCAGTGCTTGTACGACACTCACCACGAGACCTCTGAGCAGGATGGCTGCAGTCGCACAGCTCTGCTTCTCCCTGCTGTTCACTCTCATCAGCAACATTCATGCAGAAGAATTTATCGCCATAAGAAAAGAAGGACGCTCTTTAAAGTTCAAGCTCCCAGATCAAAACAGCTCCTGCATCACCTCCAGACGTGTTGGTGAAGATACTCTGGTCCTGTGGAACATCTCTGACCCCTGGAACAGAAACTTCACAGTACACGAAGACCTGACAGGACGACTCTCATTTCCTGAGACATTTCATGGTTCTCCTTCATTTACTCTCAACAACCTGACCCACTCAGACTCTGGACTGTACCAAGAAGTGTGCTGGACTCAGGGCAGCGTGACATATGAGAGAAACATCAGCCTGACTGTCTGCAAGACAGTAAGGGGGGAAGAAGATTTCACAAGTCCTGAAGACACTGTAGACGTACAATGTAAAGGAGCAGGTGAGAATCTGACGGTGCGTTGGATCAGACAGGACAGTAAGTGGGAACAAGACATGTGGAGTATTTTCAAAGACAGAATTTTGAAGGTGAATAAAGTCCAAGAAAGTTTCCTGGAGGTGACAAACACATCACTTCTTCATGTCTTCAATGAACAACAAACTGCTTACATCTGCCTGGTGATGAACCAACAGCAGTGTGTGAGCACTTACTCTGTACGTTTGATCAAACAAACAAAGCTACGTTATGCTTCAGAGGGAGACACAGCTGTGCTGGAGTGTCCCTTCATGGACCCCATTCATGACCAGCCCCCAGTTTGGAAGAAGGAAGATATTACCTACAATACTGTTCAAGAAATTGGTCGAAACTTCTCGCTGGTACTTCCATCACTAATGTTAAAAGATACAGGTAAATACTACTGTGTAGGTGAAACAGTAAAAGATGAGTACTTGCTTTGGGTGTGCCCTAAACTTGGTCCACCTGCAGTAAAGGTTTTCTCAGAGGGAGATGAAGTCACTATGAGATGCTCTGATGATTGGAAAAATAGTGCTGCAGGCTTTATGTTCATTAAGTTGATCCAAACAGAAGACAAAATTGTGTTCACTGATAAGTTCTGCAGGGACAATAGAATCACTTGTTCCTATGACAGCCTGATAATCTCTAATGTCTCACTGGAAGATGCAGGAGAGTATGTGTGTACAGTTTTAAATTCAGAGTTAAAGTGTGTGTCAGCAGAAAAATTTGTTCTGATCTACAGAGAGCCCTTTGGGGTTTACTCGACCTTCTACAGAGTCAGGTGGATACTGCTCAGCAGTCTGCAGGTGATGCTTTGTGTTGTTGTGGTCTGTGTGACACAGAAAACCAGGAGAGGAGAGCAGCTTTCAGCTCAGACACACACTTAATATGCTTATAATAATAATAATAATAATAATAATAATAATAATAATAATAATAATACATAGAAGTGAAGAAATCAAAACAAAAACAAACAAAAATATTATTGTAGATATGAATCTGTGACCTGACTGGACGGTTCAGTCTCTTATATGATTATATATTTTAAACATTTTGCCTTTTTCTATCTTTCGACTTAATTCTTGTTTATTTCTGCTCATATTTTATTTCAGTTATAATGATTATGTGCTTTTTTGTTTTATGTGATTTGATGTTTATCCATATCTCATTCATGTATCTCTCAGAGTATCATTTTGAATATTCTTCTGTTTCTATCAGTGATCAGTTCGATCTATAATAAATGTTAGAAACCAGTTGTAAATGTATTCGTTCTTCACTCTGATGTGAATCATTATCATCTCTCTTGGAAAATGTATTTTGTTATTGTGTTTAAGAGCAGATTCATTACAGCACCATGTTCATCTGCACTATATTGTTTTCATTGTTGTGAATAAACATGATTGTCTGATACAGCAAACACTTCATAATATGGACGTTACTGCTTTGATTGTGTTTTTATATTCTCCATTTTTGTTAGGAATCATTTCTGAAATAAAAATATCTAAATCTAATTTAACAGGCTGAACGTTGATGCTCTTCTGTCAATGACTCCATGATGATTTTAAATTTGAATAAACACACAATCCTCATATTTCAGTGCAGGATGTAGAGCAGAGTATATCAGTCAACTGGATCAGAGCTCATCAGCATTTTGAACTTAATATGCAGCCAACACACTTTAACACGTGTCTGATGTAGAGTGAAACATATCATGGAAAAATGGAAGACGAGAGAAGCTGCACATGGTTATCATCATTTATTTATTCATTTATTTTTTTGCCTGTCCCATTTGGATCTTTAGCCATCAGAATTGTTGTTTGAAGGCCAAGAAAGATGCCATGTTGGTCCATTTGATTGACCTTTATTATAATTGTGTATTTATTTTATTATCGGTTGTTACAGACGGGACAGACATGACTGGGGGATAGGACAGGGAGAAGGAAAGAATGAAAGAAAGAGAGGGAGAGAAAGAAAAACAGAGGGCAGAAGAGATGATGAGAAAGGGGGGAAGGAACAAAAAGAAAAACAAACACCTGGATCACCTGTATGGAGAAAAAAAACAGTGGGCGTTTCTCAACAACAACAACTATGAACATGTAGAAAATAACTGAACTGTGCTTTGAAGTACTCTGTTTGTGTGTCACCAAATACACTTTTAATATTTTTTTAGCCGAGGATGTAGCGTTTTTTTAAGATAGAGCCTCTTTGCAGAAGTGCTGATTTTGTGGATTTCCTGGATGTCTGTCTCACAGCAAAGCGTGTGATAGAGCCAGTACACAACTGTCATAACCCCAGCTGACGGTACACTGGCTTCATTCATTATATCTACTTGTTTCAGTCTTCATTTCTGAATTATAGCTAATATTAAAAAGGAGGAGAGAGATTAAATAAATCAGATTAACACCTGATCTTTGTGTTTTCTGTTCAATAATCAGTGTGACCTGTGTATACACGTGTAAACTTCATTAAAAGAGATAATATTGGTGTTCCCGCCATATAGTAACTCTCAGGTTTAACTGTACCAGGCTTGTTCGACACTGTTAAACCTATACAGACTTCACGATGTTCGACTAATATTTTCATTGTGGACATTAATCATGAGGCTAAACAGGCAGTCCAGCTGCTGTCTCAGAGTCCTGTACACCATGGAGCAAAGTCAGCATATCCAGGATATCTTTCCGTTAGTTGAGTTAAACCAGCAGCGCAGTTACATGAAAGTGTTGGCAGCATCAAACTAATCTAATTCACATGTCGATATTCTTTTACAGAGAATAATCCTTATTACTGCCAACTATTCCAGAGACATGAAAATCTACAGTATAAAGAAAATAACAATATAGCAGTCAAACACAACACTGTTGTAAAAGAGGTGAATGCTTCAGTTTGTCGCAGATCAAAGTGGAATGTGATTGGTTGAACAGGTGTTCCTGCATGTCCTGTGATATCGGCATTTCCATCAGTGTAAAAGCACAGCAGGCTTTACAAATGCTGTTCATTGAAAACATATTCCCCCATCATTCCCCCATTTTAAACGCTTAAAACATGCTGTAAATAAAGACTGAGTGAAGACGTCCTGCTGATTTATAATCCAAAAATCAAACCAGCTCCGACAGTTTGAGTTTGTTATTCTCTCAGCTGCAGATTCGTTTTTACCAACATGAGAAAGTTAAATAAAGTTGTTGTTAGGGTGAATTGTTATTGTTGTTTGTCATTTTTATGTTTACCATTTGTACATTGTTTTAATTCTGTGAAAGGAATTCTTTCTGTCCTCCCCTCCCCAGATTCTCGAGGTTCTAGGTGGGGGGCTGTAGTCTTCTGTCATCCTTGTGCTTTTGATGTAAGCTTCCTGCGTTTACGACCCTTTGGTCAGCAGGAGGTCTGACACACACACACACACACACACACACACACACACACACACACACTCTTACAGAAGTTCACACACACATACAATGCTTTGTCTTAGAACCATGTGGGCGTGGCTTTTTTCTGACGTGTTGTGTGTGAACTGTCTCTCTATAAAGGCAGCAGGAGGAGGTCAGATCTGGAGGTCATTTTCGTGGTGAACAGACGAGGCCTCCCTTGCGCAAATAATCGATCGATCGACTGTCTTGTTTTCTTCATGATGAATAAGTCTCTAGAATTAGCGGGGCTTGTGGAAACACAGACCCAACAGTTGTGTCTGTGACTTTGTTACTGATGCTCATCAAGCAAACTTAAAGACTGTAAAGGCAGACCCGCTATTTTCATCATCAACACGTTTCTGTTTGCAATACCCTGCTGGAAAACTCTCTACACAACTGATGAACGACCGCTTTTTAGTTTCAGAGACATGAGGAGTATTTCCCAAAGTCTGACCTGCGTCGATCCAGCCGTAGTTACCGTGGTTACTGCATAAGCTTACTGTGAATTAAACAGCTGGCACTGCAATAACTTACCAGCTGTTCTGTTATCACTAAAAGTTGTGAAATGTTGTATCACCAAAATATCATTCTCAGTCAGTTGTTATTCATTATGTGTTTACAGCGCCCTCTGTGGTTGCTCCAAGTAATGCACTTTAGAAACGGCTTTATTTAGAAAAAACTTTATTGAACAGCAAGTCAGCTCAGTCAAGAAAAGCGAGTGAGCAAAAGAAGGGAAACATATCGGCATGCAGTTTATGGTGTCCTGTCGGAGAAAATACTGTCTGCATCTTCTGTTTGTGGTTGTGTCGCCGGTATGTACTTAAAGTATAAGTTGTAACTTTGTTTTTGTGCAATATGTTGCCCACCAATGCAGTATTTGGCTGTAAAGCTAGTCCTTTTGTTAAGCTAGTTACCCGCGATGTTGGAGGTTGTCTGGGATAGCATCGATAGTACAAGTTCACATAATTAGACATTAGACATTAATTAGACAATTAGACATATGCTATGTAGTAGCAGGGTGGTATATAAATGCATATTATGCTGCACATATGTATGTCATGACTGTATTTTTTATCTTGTTTTCATCTGCATCTAAAGGTCAAAGGTCACTCTTTCGAGGATGCCAACGTTCACATTTTGGACAGAGAGGACAGATGGTTTGAAAGAGGAGTGAAAGAAGGCTGCTGCAGCAAGAGTCCTGACAGGGACTAGAAAGAGAGAGCAGATTTCTCCTGTTTTGGCTTCCTGTTAAATCCAGAATTCAAAATCCTGCTCCTCACATACAAGGTCTTAAATAATCAGGCCCCATCTTATCTTAATGACCTTGTAGTACCATATCACCCTATTAGAGCACTTCGCTCCCGCTCTGCAGGCCTACTTGTTGTTCCTAGAGTATTTAAAAGTAGAATGGGAGGCAGAGCCTTCAGTTTTCAGGCCCCTCTTCTGTGGAACCAGCTTCCAGTTTGGATTCAGGAGACAGACACTATCTCTACTTTTAAGATTAGGCTTCAAACTTTCCTTTTTGCTAAAGCATATAGTTAGGGCTGGACCAGGTGACCCTGAATCCTCCCTTAGTTATGCTGCAATAGATGTAGGCTGCCGGGGGATTCCCATGATGCATTGAGTTTTTCCTTTCCAGTCACCTTTCTCACTCACTATGTATTAACAGACCTCTCTGTATTGAATCGTATCTGTTATTAATCTCTGTCTCTCTTCCACAGCATGTCTTTTATCCTGTCTTCCTTCTCTCACCCCAACCGGTCGCAGCAGATGGCCCCGCCCCTCCCTGAGCCTGGTTCTGCCGGAGGTTTCTTCCTGTTAAAAGGGAGTTTTTCCTTCCCACTGTCGCCAAAGTGCTGCTCATAGGGGGTCATATGATTGTTGGGTTTTTCGCTGTATCTATGAAGCGCCTTGAGGCGACTTTTGTTGTGATTTGGCGCTATATAAATAAAATTGAATTGAATTGAATTGAAAGAAGCCATTTACGTCCACTGTGAGCGACCATCTTTGAACAGAGGCGGTGGTTTACGACACCAACTGTCTGCCATCTATAATCCAGTTTTGAGTTCCCTTCCCAGATGCCTTAACGCCCACTCACATCCTGGGCCATCTGACCTCAGGAAATCACATGATAGGGTCGGGCCAGGTTTCACAATGAACTCACCCGAAACCCTGGCTGATTGTGACCCACACCCAGTTTCACACCTTGGCTCATGTGATTAGGTAGAGGATCATCAGGGGGTCCTTTGTCCCTCTTTGGGGGGGAAACTCCCACTGGGTTTAAATCTGGGACTCTTAGAACTGAAGAAGCTTCTTGGATGAAGGTGAAACGTCTTCAAGCAACTCAAAGAAGTCCAGACGCTTTTCTTTCCAAGCTCCTTAGACTGTCTCGTTTTTAGTTTTACCCTTTTGAATGTCAGTAAACCTGTTGACAACGCTCATCGGTCTTCAGAGTGGTGATATAAGAAAGGTGTTAACGCCCTTGCATCAGACATGCACCCATAACGGCACACCAGCGATAGGAGTGTTTATGTTTTCATTACAAAAGAATGTATAACTCATAGTTTAGGATTATCACAGATAACGCCCATGTGAGCTGTGTCCTCGGAAACACCAGTATACTAAAATTAATAGGCTATTACTGAAATACACGTGCTGTATTATAAAGTACGATAATTTATTTATTTTTCAGTAAAAGATGTTGTAGTCCCTGATAATGCATTGCTTTAAATGGCGAGAATCTTGAGGGATGGCTGTTATGAGGAAAAGCAGCCCAGAAACTTTACCGGCAGCACACATCGTTGTGTGCCTAAACTTTCAATCTTTTACCCAAGCTAATCTACCATTTTTGGGGGGGATTAGAGATCTGATCTGGATTATCATATTAAGATTTGGGACACATCATCAGTAGTGGAGCTTTGATTCATTGGGTGTTTTGGCCATTATCACTAGACATCCTCATCCAAGGAGGCCCTGCCAGGGTTGATCAGCCCCGGAGTGAGTCACTGGTTTAGAATCAGAATCAGAATCAGAATCAGAATCGTGTCTATTGGCCAAGTATATGTGCAGACACATAATTTGGGAATGAATTTGGTTCCGGTAGATGGAGTCTCTCAAGCACAGCAATGTAAATCACACGCACACACACACGTGTCTATATATACATTACACATGCATACACAAAGCTGTGTAAACCAACTATAAATAACCAATCTAAACTTATATACATAGAATACAGAAATGAGGTTGAATGAATACTACAGAATGCACATAAGGTGCAGTTGCAGTCTGGCAGTGGGAGCAGTGTGACAGGTCAACTGTTTAGGAGGGAGATGGCGAGGGGAAAGAAACTGTTCCTATGTTGGGTGGTCCTGGTCTGGAGGCTTCTGTATCGTCTGCCAGAGGGCAGCAGATCAAAAAGTCTGTGTCCAGGGTGTGAGGGGTCTGTGATGATTTTCCCGTTTCCTGGTTCTTGAGAGGTACAGATGCTGGATGGAGGGCAGGGGGGTGCCGATGATCCTTTCTGCTGCTCGTACAGTCCGCTGCAGTCTGTTCCTGTTTAGTGGCTGCACCATACCAGACTGTGATGGAGGAGCACAGGACAGACTCAATGACCGCAGTGTAGAACTGGATCAGCAGCTCCTGTGGGAGACTGTACTTCCCCAGTTGTCTCAGGAAGTACATCCTCTGCTGGGTTTTTTGAGGATGGAGTTGATGTTGGTCTCCCACTTCAGGTCCTGGGAGATGGTGGTACCCAGGAACTTGAAGATCTTCACAGTCGACACAGGGCTGTCTGATATGGTGAGGGGGGGGGGGGGGGGCAGAGTTGAGGGGTGTCTCCTGAAGTCCACTGTCATCTCTACAGTTTTAACCCTTTAAAACCGGTCAGAGCAGCACGCTCTGTTTTGCATAACTATTTTTAAATCCCGGTAGCTCTGCAACCACGTGAGCTAGCGCAATAATTTTTTTTGCATATGAAACCGGAGGAGTTGTACTTACATCTTATGCCATCAGCTTGTCCTCGGTCACAGTTTCCTTCCACATATAGTTTTGCAAAAACTGCATAAAAAGCACTTGCAGCAACAAAAACATAATATTCCAGAAACACGCTTTGCCGATCCGATCAGCTGTTCATAACACTTCCTACGTCCATCAGCGCGAACTATCGCATGTCCGCCATGACCTGCCTGAAACCGGAAGTGACATCATTTTGTGGAAATGTAGTTTTTTACCATATAGCCTCATGAGCCTATACTGGTGTTTTTAAAAGTTATCTTTGACTTCATGACTTTCTGTGTCATTTCTGGGATGCTTAGGACTCATATTGCACTGCTGAAAATAGTTTATTTTGATGCATATGCTGCTTTTTTGCAAATTTGCACTATAATATTTATTTTCGTTTTTCCTGCAGTGTATAAAAATTGGTGTATTTCAAAAATAAAACTATGAAGACACTCAAAATAAATTTCCTGTGGTGGGAAACTATTTTGTGCAACTTTTTTGTATTTACAGTTTTGAGGGATAAGCCTCTTAAATTTCTCTAACTAGAAATATATGTTAAAAAAACAAAAACGATTTTCAATTTTTTTTGTAGTTTATTGCACTTTTTTGCAATTTATATAATTACTATGCACTTAATGCAGACATATTATTAAAATTTAGACTGTAATGGTTGTATTGATGTATAGCAACTTGAAATGCTCCCAAAAATGGCTCCACAGCATGTAAAAATATAATATAAGCTCTGGCTGACTTGGTTCTATGGTAGGTCTTAAAGGGTTAAGAGTGTTCAGCTCCAGATTGTGCTGACTGCACCAGCCGCTCAACTTCCTGCCGGTATGCAGACTCATCACCATCCTGAATGAGGCCAATGACAGTGGTGTCATCTGCAAACTTTAGCAGTTTAACAGCCGAGTTCTTGGAGGTGCAGTCATTAGTGTAGAGGGAGAACAGTAGTGGTGAGAGGACACATCCTTGAGGGGCACCAATACTGAGGGACCGAGTTTCAGAGGTGATCTCCCCCAGCCTCACTTGTTGCTTTCTATCTGTCAGGAAGCTGGTGATCCACTGACAGGTAGCTGGTGACACGCTGAGCTGGGAGAGTTTGGAGGAGAGAAGTTCAGGCACGATGGTGTTAAAAGCCAAACTCAAGTCCACAAACAGGACCCTGGCATAAGTTCCCGGGCGGTTGAGGTGTTGCAGGATGTAATGCAGCCCCATGTTTACTGCATCATCCACCGACCTGTTTGCCCGGTAGGCAAACTGCAGATGGTCCAGCTGGTGGCCTGTAATGTCCTTCAGATGGGCTAACACCAGTCGTTCAAAGGATTTCATGACCACAGACGTCAAGGCGACAGCTCTGTAGCCATTCAGTCCTGTGATGGTCGGTTTCTTGGGAATAGGGTGGAGCGTGGAGCGTTTGAAGCAGGAGGGAACTTCACACAGCTCCAGGGGATCTGTTGAAGATGCGAGTAAAGATGGGAGCCAGCTGTTCAGCACAGGTTTTGAGGCAGGAGGATGAAACACCGTCTGGTCCGGGGGCCTTCCTGGGCTTCTGTTTCTGAAATAGTCGGCTCACATTCTCAGTGTGTATTCTGAGTTTCAGGGAGGAGGAAAGGGGGGTGAGAGGTGTGATGGAGGTCATTGAGTCTGGATTGGAGAGGGTGGTGGTGGTCATTGAGGCTGGAATGGGGAGGGTGGTGGTGGTCGTTGAGTCTGGATTGGAGAGGGTGGAGGTCGTTGAGTCTGGAATGGGGAGGGTGGTGGTGGTCGTTGAGTCTGGATTGGAGAGGGTGGAGGTCGTTGAGTCTGGAATGGGGAGGGTGGTGGTGGTCGTTGAGTCTGGATTGGGGAGGGTGGGGGTGGTCATTGAGACTGGATTAGGGAGGGTGAAGGGGGAAGAGGTGGGAGGTGTGTTGGGGGTCAATGTCTGAAGCAATGTCTCTGGGGAGGGGAGGGTGAGGCATGGGAGTCTGTCAGTCTCAAACCTGCAGTAGAAAGTGTTTAACTTGTTGGCCAGGTCCTTCAGATGGGCTAACACCTCTAGGGACGGGACAGTGCATAAAGTATCATTGTATGCAGACGATTTATTGCTGTATATATCTAATCCAATGGCGTCAATCCCTAAATTGCTTAAGGTATTATTATTATTATTGTATCCAGATATGCGTTACTTCGGACGCATATCTGGATACAAATTAAACTATTCAAAAAGCCTACTGTTCCCTATTAATAACATAGAGCAAGATTTCTCTGCCTTCCCTTTTAAATTAGAAAAAGAAACGTTTAAATATTTGGGAATAAATATAACCCGCACAATGAACGAGTTGCGGATTTATAATTTTGACACTTTGTTAGAACAAACATCACAAGATTTTAAAAAATAGGCAACACTTCCAATCTCATTAGCAGGCAGAATAAATATAGTTAAAATGGCAGTCTTAATGGAACCAAATCAAGTTCCACTTCCCGTCCTAACCTCATCCCTAGCTCTAAATCAAAAACAGAAAATAACAAATCCAGTTGTAAGAACATCTATTAAAATATGGCTTCAATTCAGAAGGCACTTCTGTTTGCAACAGGTTAGTTATTTTTTCCCTGTTGCTTTTAACCCTTTTTTCTGCCATCCATTTCAGATAAAGCGTCCAAATTTGGCACAATAATGGTTTGAAGTTTTTTTTACAATTTATTTTCAGGAGAAACTTTTAACACCTTTGACGCTCTGATGAGAGATTACAATATACCAACCTCACATATGTTTAGATACCTGCAAATACGAAGTTTTGCAAAAACATTGTTTCCTTCTTTCCCCTACCTACCTCCTAAAAATCAAGTGGATACCATTTTGGAAATAGATCCTTTTGGCAAAAGGAGAATCTCCGTCATATACAAACTGATACAGAACTTAAGGCCTATTACTTGGGAAAAAACTAAAAATAATTGGGAAAAAGACATTGGGGTGGATTTGTCTGATGATGAGTGGAGATCTTGTTTGAATCGTATACATACTTCCTCCCTTTGCATTCGCCATGGTTTAATTCAGTTTAAAATTCTTCATCATCTTCATTATACAAGAGAGAGGCTTTCAAAATTTTTCCCAGAAGCCGATCCTGCCTGTCCCAGGTGTGGACATAATCCAGCAAATGAGGGTCACATGATGTGGTCTTGTCCGAACCTGGATAATTACTGGGGAAATATATTTAAAGCATTATCTCATATCAGTGCGCAGAATTTAGTGCTTGATTTCCGCATTGGCATTTTTGGAGTTATGCCACCTCAATACAAAATTAGTATATCTCAGGAAAATGCCAGAGCATTTGCTGCATTGCTTGCCCGTAGACTTATTCTATTCCACTGGAAGTCTGATAAGGCTCCTTCATACATACATGGTTAAAGGAGGTGCTTTTCTTTTTACCACTGGAAAAACTTAGATACAGAGTTCTCTCATCACAACAAAAATTCTCTGCGACTTGGAACCCATTTATTGACTATATAAAAATGTATTTTCCAGATGTGTGACATACATTTTTTTGGTTTTTTTTGTTCTGTTTCTCTTTACATGAGCCTCGGGTGGGGAGGGAGGGGGGGTTTCTTTTTTCTTTTTTTTTTTGTTTTGTTTTTTGTGTATAATGGCAACGTTTTCATTATGTATTGTGACCATGATTTGTGAAAAAAAAATGTAAATTGAAGTTTCAAAAAAAAAAGAAAAAAAAAGAAATTAGGCCAGTCCAAACATTTGTGGCGTTCTAAGAGAATAACTGCAATTTTAAAACCTGTGTGTGACTGACCTCTGTTGGTGAAGGAGAACATTAAACTGAAATGTAAAGAGGAATAAACTGTTTTAACTGTTGGATTAACAAATATATATTTTGGCTCTTTTGGTTAAAAACAAAAAGGTATTTGTTTACATTTATCTCAGACAAAAAATTCAGTATGTGGTTCACAGAATACCTTCTTTGCATGTACTTTACATTTTTGTTTAAAATTGAATCAAAATATTTGAGAAATAGGTATCTATACTCATCAGTATCTCGTACTAAAATCATTAATTATTCAAATCAATATTATTTATTGTCAGCAACTACAACTGAAAAGTGTAAGTAAAACACAATAACGTTGAGAAAAACACAACTACATATTAGTTTGTTTGTTTTTTTAGACTTAGACTACCAGTGAAATACAATAACATTCATATTTGAAAGCTAGGGGGTGATCGTGCTCAAGAGTTGGCAGTTCGTCTTGTAATCAGAAGGTTGCCGTTTCGAGCCCCAGCACTGACAGTCTCAGTCGCCTACTGGTGGTGGTCAGTTTACAATATTAAGTAAATGAACAAAATTTTGGATTAACTGACCATCTATATTTCAGTTACATTGACCAAGCATGTCAGTGTTATTTACTCAATTTTTTCATGTTTGTGTAACAACTACAATTATTCATTTCAACTTAATATGTTTAAGCTTTAGTTATTCAATTGATCAAGTATACTGAACAGATTTGACTGGTTTCCAATCTACTCAATATTTTTAAGTGTAAAAGTGTTGCCTCAAAAAATTTAAGTAAATGTCAGCTTTAGTTTTTAGAGTGTGTGTGATTTAACAATACCTTTACTGGGAATGTCATCAGCGCCCCCTGCTGGTCACAGGTTTCCATTACACTCCATTTTTCCCCTTATATAGTACCTGTTCCTCAAAAACACAAAGTTATTGTGTTTTTGAGGAACAGGTACTATTTTAAAGTAAATTAAATGAGGTGCATTTAATTTACTTTAAAAAGAGGGATTTTAAAATGTCAGCAAAATAGTTATTAATATTTTTTATCCCACTCTGCTGCTCCTCGTGTACCTGCTAACAAACATGTAATGACAGATTTGACCACCTGATGGCAGCAGAGAGGCATCAGCTGCAGTGAGCAGAGAATAAAAACATGACTAAATAGGAGTTATTTTAGAAGAAAGAGAAGCTTTATTTATAATACAGACGTCATAAAGCAGTTGTAACGACTCTGACAGCCGGAGCGCTATGACATCACAGATTACTGCTCGTCCTGCGGTTTGACACGCGCTTCTAAAAAGAGGCGACTCGTGAGCAAATCAGCAGATTCTGCATGAACGGACTTTAATGCTGCAGGTTTGATGCCCACTCATCACAGTTCAGTTTCACTTCCATGTCAACGCTTCCTCTTCCTCGCTGACCTTTCCTGTCCTCTCTGTCCTGCTTTTGGTCAGAACAATAAATAAAACCAAGAACTGAAGCTCTTAATACTTCTCTTATGTACACATAAAGGAATAAAAATATACATTCATGTCTCTTTCTAATTTACACATAAAACTCCTGATTTCTATCAGACCGAGAAACAAACAGAAGAGAGCAGTTTTATTACAGCAAATAAAAAAATACATGATTTCAGCTTCAACATTTAGGTTTTGCATCTCCTCCTCTCCTCGCCTCTGCCTTATTTGCCTTGTCTCCTTTCCTCGCCTCCTAAATGTTGCTCAGACTCTGCGCCGTGGTCAGGGACCTCCTCCTCCTCCTCTCTCGCCGCGACACTTTTCTCAGCAGCGATTCTCTGAAGGTTCGGCACATGAGGAAGTAGATGACGGGGTCGAGGCAGACATTGAGTGCTGACAGGAAGAGCGTCCCCTCTTTCACCTGCAGCAGCAGGAAGCGGGCGTACCGGCTGAAGCCCGACTCCGGCATCTGGCTCAGCGTGTAGGGGATGCGGCAGACGTGGTACGGCACGAAGCAGATGAAGAACACCACCAGGATGCTGAAGATGCTCCGGTTGGACTTGCGGCAGACGTCGCTGTTATCGCAGCGAACCCGCCGGTACGACTGGTAGATGCGGCGGGAGATGGAGGCATAGCAGAAGGCGAGGACCGCCAGAGTCACCCAGAACATTGAGACGCTGAAGATCGAGGACACCCGGTGCCACTCTTTGCCCAGCGCCGTCTTCAGATCCACGCACTTGCGGGCATTTTCCTCGTTGGCTTGCTTGCTCGTCAGCAAGCTGTTGGGCATGAGGAAAACGGCGAGGAGGGTCCAAGAGAGGACGGCCAACACCCGGGCACACTTGGGGTTCTGCAGGTGGTGCAGGGAAAAGATCCTGGCTACTCTTGTCCTGCAGGAGGTGGCGGTGATGGAGGAGGGGGAGGTTCGGACGATCTTGACGTAGCGCTCGAGGCTAATTAAGCCCATGAAGAGGATGCCCATGTACATGGAGCAGTAGAAGATCACAGCGCTGTAGCGGCACACGATCACGTGGATGTACCAGCCGCCGAGTTCCAGCTGAGCCACGATCCTGAACGGGTAGGTGCACAGCATGAGGAGGTCGGCCACCACCATGTTCTTCAGGTAGACCACCAGCCCAGAGTCGGCGGGCACTCTGAAGAAGATACAGGCGGCGCCGCCATTCAGAAGCGAACCCACCAGAAAGATCACGAAGTAGAGCAGCGGCAGGATCTTCAGGGTGAAGACGCTGTTGAAGTCTGCCGTCTGGTTGGACAGTAGGCTGGTGGAGTTGTTGTGAGCCATCCCTGAAAACACGAAGAACAGTACGAGCTTTAGGACGATTACAGGAAACGTTTTTCATCAGTGATGAAAAGCTCTGTGGCTCCACCTGCAGAACCATTCTCTTTGAAATGAGCGATAAACGTAATCATCACTTGGAGGAGGTTCACAGACTCTCTGTGGTCAGTGTTTGATTTCCACTGACAGAGCTGCAGACTGTCTGCATGCAGAGCATAAACGAATGACCACAGCGGTGTCGTGGCGTTGTGACAGAGCACAAAGTAACGACCTGAATCTGCATTTGTGCTTTAACCCATGTTCAGTGTTACACTGCTTCTGCTCAGCTAAAAAAACCTTTCATGTTCATGCAGGCTGCTCTGTTTACACTGGGCACGTGCACAAACAAGGTTTCACGGACGCTTCCTTTGTCCTGATCTTCACGCACTTCCCTCCGATCCTGATTCATCCCAGTCCAACACACAGCGCGCTCGTCCTTCATCTGCGCTGGGAAAACACTTACGGTCGCGTTTTCCCGTGCTAGTAAAGTTATTTTTAACCTCTGCTAGTGATCATTCCTGCACTAACCACACAACCTGCTGGCTTTAATTCCACCTGAAACACTATTTGGTTTCTCGTGCACCTGCATCAGTCAACAGAAGCTGTTAGTGGAATAAGAAATCCTGTGTGGACACTTCCACTGTGGATCAGAAGAGCCGACATGAAGAACGATCAGACAGCAGCTAAACTCCTGATCAGGCAGCGTGTGGCGTGTCCCTGCAGTGTGCTGTTCCTCTTTCCTACCATCTCCACTTGCTGATTGTCTCATAAAGCCACAGCTTTGGAACGAGGATGTTTACTTCCTGTGCCACAGCCACCAATAAATGGCCTGTTGTTTGCTGCAGCTCAGAGCCACAGGGGACGATCACGTCGACTTCGTGTGGATTTACTCTAAATGCACCAACGTGTTATATTATTACGTGGGTCTTTTCAGAGAACAAGAACAAACGTAGACGACATTGTTAAAGGTTTTTTGACATCACATCACTCCAGGAAGCAGGCTCAACAACTCTGAGTTCAAAAATAAACCCAGGAAAAGAATCCACTATCAACGGAGCGCCGATACCAGGATTCCCCAGACTTTACCCTGATATAACTTCATGTTAAATTAGACTTTAACCATCCATTCACTCTTTTATAATTATAATATTTCTGACTGTCTGAGGCAAAATCTCCCCGATTCAATTAGAATCGAATCGTGGATTGAACTGATTCAGGACCTTGTGAATCGAATCGATTCTAGGAATCAGTGACGATACCCAGCCCTAGTTGCAGGGCTAAGACTTTAGCATTGCTTAAAATAATGCTGATTACATCTTGTGAACATCTGCTCTGCCAGCTGCCTGCACTGTTCGTCTGCAACCCCAAGCAAACCTAAGGAGGTGCTGGACTCGAGCTTGGTAAACCAGCGGTGCACTTCACTCTCCTCCACATTCATAAAGAGCGCTACAAACACAAACAGCTAACAGGTGCAGCTAGCGAGGGGTGGAGGACCACTTACTGCTGACGGTAAGATCAAACCCACTTCTGCTGCCACGGGCAAAAGTGACCCTTAGACTGCTTTTAGTTTACTTTCCTTGTTTTCCACTGCATCATTGATTCTATCACTAGTTAGCTAACATAAGCTAATGTAAGTCTGTTAGTGGCAACCAACCAACCACATGACAGCACGTTCTGTAGTGGCACAAGATGCTACAAACTCTGAAGACGTCAGCTTCACAGACGGCGAGGAGGGAAATGAGCCTTTAAACATGTGTGTGTCATGTTCACTGTAACACCAGAGCTCAGAGACGTTAGCTAAGACCGGTTCCTGGACCTGCGTCCTGGACTTCTTTTGGGATACAAGTTCCCAAAGTTTGCATCTGTAGTATCTGGTCATACACAGGATGCTGATTATGCAATAACAGCTGCAACGCTTCTGCTTTCACCCTTGACAGGCACAGACGTGGTGCAGGACTTCACTGATATTTCATATTTATGAGACTTAAAGGGAAGTTTGCTTATAACTCCAGCCATTGTGTGAAGGCTGTAAACATTCACAGGAGTCATTTGTTAAGTAAATGAGTCTCATGCAGCTCCCCGATGTCACAGCTGAGCATTTGTTTGTTTGCTGTCACTCAGTTATGGAAACAAATTCACTTCTTTGAAACTGAAGCTCTCACCAATCAGATTGTTTTAAAGCTAAACTCTCCTGTAGGTCCAGGAAGGTACTGATGGTGCCAAAGGTGGAGGTATCTATGCTGATGATGCTCTGCTTTATGTGACTCGTGACCAAATGATGTCTGACATCACAAAACGTCTTAGAACCAGGAAACGATAAAACCATTGGTCAGTTTAACGAAAGTCTGAAACATGAGCTCCACATTTGCTACGCTGGCTTTTTCCAGAGGTCACCAGTTAGAAACAGAGTGAGGTGCAAAGTTCTCAGCTGACAGTCTAACAGCAACGTTGTTAAACTGTGTGTTTGCATCACACAGACCTGCAGACCCCATTCGTTCTGACAGGATAATAAAACACTCAAACTAAAACAAGAGCATCCATTTCCTGGATGGTTTGAACCACACAGTGTTTGTCACAAACAGTGAAGGTTTCAGTGTCAACGACTTTGATTAGCGGAGACGAGGCCAAGCACATCAATGCGGTTATTAAAAATAGAAATTCACCCACCCAGTCCACAAAGACTGAAACAGGTTTCTGTATCAGGCTGTTTCTTTATCCACTGTGGACTGACTGCTGGACCAAAGCACACAGCATGTTAACCATGAGGCAGAGGCTTCAGCAGCAGAAGACCACACGGAGGCTGGGCTGATGATCCCAGGCTTATAGCAGGATTCAAGGTCACCTCATCCAGGTCTAAGGATACGATTTACCAAAGGGGGAAGTTAAAAACTTAATCTTAACAGTAGAGCTAGTCCCTGTCAGGACTCTTGCTGCAGCATTTTGGATTAGCTGAAGGCTTTTCAGTGAGTTTTTAGGACTTCCTGATAATAATGAATTACAGTCGTCCAGCCTGGAAGTAACAAATGCATGAACTAGTTTTTCAGCGTCACTCTGAGACAGGATATCTCTAACTTTAGAGATGTTGCACAAATGGAAGAAAGCAGATATTTGTTTAATATGTGCATTAAAGGACATTAGGTAGCAGCTTGCAGAGCAGGACAGACGCAGCTACGCTGACGGTGGTTATCAGCTGTTTATCCAGGCTTTCCGAGTCAGACTTCCACTCTTTTCCTGCACCAAACCGACCGATTGTGTGACACCTACTCCAGTGAGAGACTTAAAATATTACAGACTGTGGGTAGTTGTTGCTAGTTGCTGGCTAAATCAAACTCAAACGCGTCAGCTGCAACAGATCAAAGTGACAACCAGAAACAAACTAACAACAAGCTGAAGGAAGGAGGCGACCCAGCAAAGAGTAAACCAGAAAGAACTACAAGCACAACAAAACCAGATATTCTGCTGATCTGGGCTCTGAAAAGATGACCGATCAGGACCAGTATGTAACCAGTATGTAACCAGTATGTATAGATTTGTTGACACATCCTCACGAGTTTGGGGATGTGAGAAGAAATGAATCCACACGTTAACCCTCTGTGGTTTTGGGGGTGTGGATGGTTTGTTGCTGTCATTTCTTTGGTCGCTGTTTTTTCCACTTCTCAGCATACATGTGAACACCCCCCCACACACACACACACACACACACACATACACACACACACACACACACACACACACACACACACACATACACACACACACACACACACACACACACACACACACCCACACACATATACACACATACACATGTAGGTTAAGAAAAAGAACCCTTTGGTTTAGCATGAAAACACGACCACATCACTTCTGAATCTTCGCTGCAGCTCGACCACAGACCAGCGGCTCTTCCTCTGCAGTAAAAACCTGTTTTTCACTCCGTGGTCAGAAATAAAAGATCAAACTGACACAAAACATAACTGAAGGATTTCTGAGTAAAACACGAAGTTACAGAAGTGTTTTTCCTCGCAGCTCTGACTGTTATATTTCTGTAAACCGTGCGTCCTGCGTTAGGGCGCCGTTACATCCTGACGTGTGTTTGTGCGTGTTTATGAGTTTGTTTGTGTTTGTTTTTGGGCTCGTTTTCTCACACTGTTGACATTACGTGACATGTTTCCACATTCTTGTATCAGTAAAGCAAACAGAAACCTGCTGGATGAAACGACATGAATAAAACAGCACACACCGCCAGCCTGTGCAGATGTAAGCGAGCAGCAGCTGGCACACTTATATTAATGTGGAAACCACAAGGTTACAGTTGGCTGCTGAAAATCTTTCTGCAGCCGCGAGTTTAGAGCAAAACTGTTGATTTCATCTGATTCATTTGCACCTTTGAGCTCTTTTGAACATCCGTGTGTGTGTTTTATCCACGCCGCTGCAGGACAGCGCAGCTTCTCCCTCACATTTTCTGGGAGCAACGCATCACCACAGCGTGGGCGTTTACATCTGCTCTTCACACTCATGACAAATATCCCCATCAGCTGACTAACAGCGTCCTTATCTGACGGTGTTGCACTTTTTCAGTGTTCTAAAACTTTCTGAGCTCTTCTGATGTTTGATCACTTCTAATCTCCCTTCCTTCCTTCCTCTGAGATATTCAAAGGAAAAAAGTGTTTGAGTGTTTTCTGTGCGTGTAATAAGTTGGCCCACACCGATGTGAGCTCATGTTATCTAAATGTCAGCGTTGCTTCACTCAGGTTTGCAGCTGAAAGGTCAAATCGTGTGTTAATGTTTCCTTCACTCAACAGAAAAATAACCTTTACAACATCCACAGAGTTTTATAAGTAAGAAGCTGAACACAGAACAAAGTCACATGAAGCAGCTGCTGAGCGAGCAGAGAGCAGCGCGGTGGAGCATTCTTCCCCTGTGACGGATTTATCCCGAAACAGCTTCTTCGGGCTCCGGAGCCTCGGTGAGCCTCGGTCCAGCACGCTGCCTCCACACGCCTCTACACCTCTTACGTTAATCACAGACTGACCCAATAACAACGCTCTATCATCAGCTTAAAGGTGCATCAGATGGTTCTCTCACCATAAACTCCAGATGTTGCTCAGGCTCCCATACAGATGTTTTCTTCACCTGTGGTCTGTGTTCCTGCTCTGTGAGTGGGAAGCTGAAGTGCTGCTGACAGCTGAGAGTCTGAGCTGTTATAGTCTGCAGTGGACGCCACTTCCTCTCTCTCTCTTTCTAACCCCGTCCCCCCCCCCCTCCCCCGTAGAGGAGCCCTCCTTCTCTGTGTCTGACTAACACGTCTATGCAAACATGATAACCCTGCTCCGCCTGTTGCATGTTACACACTAGTGAGGCCTCTGCATGACAAATACTCCACGAATGCAAACTCTGATGTGTTTGCCGCGTCACAGCTGGATGTTAGCAGATGTTTCTAATCACCTGTGAATATGGTGCTGATACGTGCGCTGCTGTGGACTGGGTAATGCGTTAGGAATGAAAGGATGCCCCGTCGTTTGAACTCTGCAGAGAAAAACTGATGCAGCAGGCGAGTTTCACTGCAGCAGCTGGTGCAGCGTCAGGGCTCAGCGACAGTCGGAGGTGCAACCTGCTGGTATCAGACCCAAACACAGCGTCATGACCTCGTGTCAGCGGCCTGCAGCTGTGAATCCATTCCTGTTGTCTCACTTTGCCCTTTTCCATCAGTGCGCACTCGCCTCGACTCTCAGGGTTCCCACAGGTGTAGGTACCTGCTGCCGAGTACTCTACCAGTGATGTGGCTGGATTGGCTGACCAATGGCATCGCTCGATGTGTCACGAGAGCAACTCCTTCACAGCGCCGTCTCTGAACTGTGACAAGATTTAAAACCACATCTCTTCACATGCCACGAGTGTCCAAAAAAATGCATCTACGTGCCTGAGTGCACTGAGGCGCTGCCACACGATTGGCCGATTAGAAGCGAGCAGTTAGTGCGACTTTATTCTTTTGGCTCTTCGATTTGTGGTTTAAACATTTGTCTTAGAAATGAAAGACCTGAGCCGACGCGAAGCCAACATGAGCTGAGAGTTTGCTTCTCGGGTTTTTTAATCTGCAGAGATTTTTTCCTGTCATATTTTAATCTGACAGCTTCACAGTTTTCTGTCCCGACTTTGCTTCGTTCTGTTGTCACTGTTGTGTACGTCCTTGTTTTCGGGTGAATCCCTTCTGTAAACACTTCTCGTTCCAAGTTTGCATTTCTTGTAAGCTTCTAACCTTCTTCCTGTTGAGCTTTAGACCTGTGGCCCCCCCCAGCCTGCACCCTGCGTTATTTTTGCTCGTCTCAGCCTCTTCGTTCTGTTTCCTTTGTTCTTGTAACTGTTGGTTCGAGGTAATTCCGGGTCTGTTGTGCAAAATGTTCTGTTGGTTTGCATGAAATTAGTGAAGATGTGAAATATGCAACAGCTGCTTTACATCTATCCATCCAAACAGGACATGGAGGCAGAAACCCGAGTGCAGAGTTTTGTCCTGCACTGTTCACCTGTTGCTCTGAGCAGATAACAGGATGTGTTTCAGACTATTTCTGGGCAGATGTTCTCACTTCATCTTTTTTTTTAGCTCCAGCTCTTTCCAATTTTAGCCTCACAGCTCTCCCCCTCTCTTCCTTTGTTCCACTATGATGGGGGCTCCTCCTGCACCTCGCCGTCCACTTCAAATCTTTCTTTGGGTTTGTTGTGCATCAGGTGCAGTAACGCTAAAGTTCATCCATCCACTCGTATCACCCACAGGAACTTTAACCCGTGTTTTTGTGGTTTTTAATTAGCAGACGCTTCATGTTTACTGCACGCTGCCTTAATCTTCTGACTGGATGCAGGTCTGCACAGCAGGGTGAGCTGCCCCTGTGCAATTTGATGTTTTGCATTTTGACCACGTGACTTTATCTCGTCCACGGCTTTGGTTGGTGACAGTTATGGTTAGAATAAGGCCCCAAACCAGGCTGCGAGTGGGTGATGTACTGCTGGAGTCCCAGTCAAAGGTCTCCAGACCAGTTAGTGACTCCTGGAAACCACCTGTTGCTAGGGAAAACCTGTACTCGTCTTTGTGATTGCGTTCATCGTTCAGTCGTACATTCAAAGGATTGTCTATGAAAGCTGGGGAGCGTGCCGTAGACTGGAAATGGAAAATTGTTCAAACTAAGTTTTGTCTTTGCAGCGTGGAGGTTTGAGTCACACTTTAAGTTTTACTTTAGCATCGTTAGCATCGTTAGCATCGTTAGCGAGTATTTGCAGACAAACATGAGACACTGTGGGCTGCTAACATCCAAAGCACAGTCTGCAGAGCCTCCAGGAAGCCCTGCCAACCCGACGTTTCCTCAGCGCTCATATGGTGGACGTGAGCAATGTAGCAATGAAGCTAATGGAGACTGGGCCGACCTCTGAGTGTCGACCGTCATAACTACAGTAGATGGTGTTTGGGTGAGATGCTGTGTAACTTCAGTCACCGAGATTTAACACAAAATCAAACCACACTGTGCCACTGCCCAAACACAACAAGTATAAAAACTGTTCCTTTGTGTTACATTCAGACCAAATCACATGTTTGAAGCAGTTCTTTCTTCCACACATTGATTCATGCCATCGATGAATGTAGAGATGCATCTTTGATTAATACAACATCTTTTAGACTTTCTGCAAAATGAAAAAGTTGAACCTGATCAAAGTCTTTTCTATCTGATGCTCATCGAGGCGCCTTTGTAGACAGAGCTGTGGATACAGTGAAGAATAGTTATCGTGACAGCGGCGGTCATGTGCTGATGTGTACACAAACATTTCTGGGGGATTTTCTGTTGACCGCTCCAGCAGTTTGTTTCTCTGTCATCTTCGTTCCTGCTGCGTCCGCCCACGCTGCCTCGCTCTGCAGGAGAATGGGAGGAAGAGGAATCCAGCAGGGAGGAGGAAGATATCAGACACGAGAGGAGGAAGTGGAGCATCTCTGTCATTTGAGCTGAAACAACACTAAACATCTGCACAGCTGCAGGGACGCGCGCCCAGTGAACGCAGCCCTGCTGCGCTGCGCTCGCCGCGCATTTACACTCACTCACATTTGTTTTTGTATGGTAACCTACATTTGTTCTGTACAGCAGCAGACTGTGAATAAATCCTCGTGGTTACCGCTAACAGCAGAGGCCATGGTTGTGTCGGGGCGATCGTGGCTCAAGAGTTGGGAGTTTGTCTTGTAATCGAACCGGTTCGAGCCCCGGCTCGGACAGTCTCGGTCGTTGTGTCCTTGGGCAAGACACTTCACCCGTTGCCTACTGGTGGTGGTCAGAGGGCCCGGTGGCGCCAGTGTCCGGCAGCCTCGCCTCTGTCAGTGCGCCCCAGGGTGGCTGTGGCTACAATGTAGCTGCATCACCAGTGTGTGAATGTGTGGATGACTGGATGTGTGAAGTGCTTTGGGGTCCTTAGGGACTAAGTAAAGTCTATACAAATACAGGACATTTACTATTTAGTCACATTCACGCTGTCTTGGAAACTGTGAGGTTGCTTTCACATGTCTACCTCTTTGTATTAAGCCGGGCTCGCTGCCTCTGCCTTTTACTATAGAGGGCGCCGCAACCGTTGCTTCCCACCACTGACAAACAGCCCACCCCACTCTGAACACGTTAGTTTAATCCTAACTAACAGGATGGATTATGGAGAGATAAAAAGTCCAGTGGCTTTGTTGTCATTCCAGCCATGTGCACAAATGAGACAACGTTCCTCCAAGACCACAGTGCTACAGACGACAGACAAACATGGGACCACAGAAAGTGCAAGTGTGCAAAAACTGCTAAAAACAAAACAAAAACAGTGCAACAGCAGACAGAAGTACAAGAGAAAAGTGCAACGATGGCAGTGTGTGTGTGTGTTCCTGTCTAGCTATCTTTGTGAGGACCGAAATCTGCATTCTACTATACTTGTGAGAACCAACAGTCACTTGTGAGGACACACCGGTCCTCACAAGTTTGAAGCCTTTTTGAGGCTCAAAATGTGGTTTTAGTGTCAGGGTTACAATTAGGTTCTGGTTTAGGGTTAGGCATTCATTTTTAATGGTTAGGGTTAGGGTGAGGGGCTAGGGAAACCATTATGTCAATGAAGGTCCTCACTAAGATAGCTGGACAGCCTGGGGGAGGAAACTTTCTCAGTATGGCAGTGAGGGTACCTTTGCCAGAAGGAAACCGGGTGAAGCAGACAGAACAGCCTGGCTATGCTCTTCATCTCTCAGCTGGTCCTGCGTAGCTCTTCCTCATGTATCGCTGAACTTGTCCTGGTGTATCATCAGACGTGGAAAGCCTCTGAATCTGTCAGTCTGTCCTGACTGTGGACTCCTGCAGTCCTCGGAGGAAATCAAACACGACAGTTAGCAGAATATTCAGAATTTACCTTTTTCTTAGACTCGCTTTTATAATTAATAATAATATTAATATAATCAATAACTTCTGCTGAGGTTTTGTTACAGTTTGGATTTGTCTGGGCCTCACACTTTAATTTTTGCGCCCTCTAGTGGTTAAAATACTTCACCACAGGTGTTTGTTTAATCCTGAATGATTGTATTCGTCTGACCCTGATGCAGACTTGGAGTCAACACATGTTGGTCTGGTTTGCTCATTGAATTATTCCAAGAATAAGTCTGTTACATGATTTCATCCTGAAAAGACTTTTGTGAAAATCTATTCATCTCCTTCTGATTTCACTCTTTTGCACACTAACATGTTTCAAAGATGTGTCCGGCAGCCTCTGTCAGTGCGCCCCAGGGTGGCTGTGGCTACAATGTAGCTGCCATCACCAGTGTGTGAATGTGTGTGTGAAGTGCTTTGGGGTCCTTAGGGACTAGTAAAGCGCTATAGAAGCACAGTATCTGTCCCTCTACAGAGCCTCTGCACACTCCCCACACTTTCATTTCGTTTAATTTCTTTTCATATTCTGAACTCTGCAGATTTTCTCTGATTGGTTTCATTCACAGTCACGTGAACAGGACTGAAGGAGTGGAGTAGTGGAGAGCTGCAGCACATTCACGTTAAACATCAGAGGCTGACATCAGAAAAATGACCTTGCGATGGTCACCTGAATATATTTTGTTCTTTCATTTGAACAGATCATTTTATACTGATTTTCTGCTATTTTGTGCATAATATCGAAAATAAAAGTTGCTGTGCTTCTCTTCAATACACTCGGCCACAGCTCGACGTTTCATATTTAGTCATATTTATTAGTTATTCATGCTGATTTATTGAGCACTTTTACAGCATATAAGCAGCAGTCCATTTACCATTTGTAGAAGTACCATTAGCAGCAGGTGGAGGTTCAGGTAATGGTTTCCTGTGTCTCTCACTCTACTTCACAGCGATGCTTCAGCTGACTGAGGTCTGCAGCATTCATGCACAACAACGGTCCCAGCTCAGCATCTCAGTCAGAGGTCTGAACTTTGAATGAGCCCCTGCAGCCGCTTCTTTCTTTTCTTTTCAGCCATTCTGTCGGACACCTCTGGGCTTGGGATCATCGGTCTTATTTACATACAGTATTTTAAATAAGGCCACAACAACAACAACAATAATAATAATAATATGTCCTATTGAATAATATTTACAGTTTTCTGAATTGATTTGCCTGTAAAGAAACAAAGATACTAAATGCAGAGGTGCAGGCTTTGACTTTAAAATTAAACATACTCCAGTATTCCTTATCTCTTTTTAGTTTTTAATCAATTAACTTTGTTTTTATTTACCTTTAAAAACAAGTCTTCATTTTGTTTTCTTCTGTTTCCCCCCAGGAACTGGTCTTCGGTCCTGATCCAGTCAGACTCCGGGCTTTGGTTCATTGTGTGCCCCGGATCCGGATCTCCCGGCCGGGTTTCTCCGCGGGTAGACCGAGGCCATAACGCGGCCATTATGCCCCGCCCCTCTGTCCGACCTCCGGAAGCCGGCTTAAAGCACAACGGAAACGGAGTTTATCACCGAAAAATGGATTAAAACTGTGTCTTTGGCGGTCATTGTCGGAGTCTCCGGGCCTTTAGAGGATGTCCACCACGGCGAGGAGCGGGGACATCATCCACCTGAACGTCGGAGGGAAGAGGTGAGACCCGGGAGTGGCTGCTAACCCGGCTAGCTCCCGCGGCTAACATGGGAGGATCCATTATCGGACAGACTGCTTCCAGTATCATTGTGTAGTAATGTTCTCTAAAGTATCTCTGCGCTAAGACATTAAACACGTTTTATAACCCCTTCTATTGCACAGTATACTTTAGATGTTTTAACCCGGTTATAAAGTCCGTGTTTCGCGCTTTGTGAGTTTTTCCAGCCCCGCACTTTGTTATTGTTAGCTAGCATAACTTTGCTCACACCTGAACCTGGCACAGAGGAGAGAAACAGGAAACGAGCCGCTGTAAGCTAGCTGTACTGCGCACATTAAACATATAAACGACGAATAAACAATTAAGTTCAGATTTACTTCAGTAAGAGTTTATATTTGACCTGTTTAACGTAAATAAGTTAAAACTATGCTGTCCGACAATGGAACTGTTAAAGTTAGCAAAACAGGGTTGTCTTTTGTTGAAAGGCAGGTGATGTCAGGTACATGTTCACCTATTAAACATGTCACAGAGTCAGGCAGAGGGACTGTTTAAGTCAGGAGTGTTTATAAAGACCGAAGCTCGTGTTTTATTCCGTGTTTAGTGATAAAATATTGACCTTTAACCAAGACGCGGATGCAGGAAATCACGGCGTGCTGGAGCGCAGCAGGGCAACAGTTTCATGTCCGGTAGTAAAAACGGATGTAAAAGTTTCTCGGTGCTCATTAGACTTTAATGTGCACCTGTGACTCCGTGCACGAGGCGCAGGTATCACCAGGGTCAGATAAGGAGTGAAAGGTCAGCGAGGAGGAGGAGGAGAGGGGAGCTGTTCACACTGCTGTTGTTTTATGACAACATAAGAGTCAACGAGTGTGTGTTTGCTTTCAGGTTCAGCACCTCCCGCCAGACGCTCACCTGGGTCCCTGACTCCTTTTTCTCCAGGTGGGTCAGAGGGGGAGACCCTGGCTGCCCGGGGTTTTTAGATTACTTTCTCTGGACTACATGTGCTTCACTCCCTGAAAGCTGATTTTGAGCTGGACATGCTAAAAGTCTGCTTATTTGGTTGAATGTGTGCAGAAACATGTTAATATGCTTACGTGAGCTAGTCTGTGATGTGATGAAATTGTTGTGTAAGTGAAATGAAAGGCAGATGAGACTGGACTGCTTCTTATATTTTGAAAAGCTGAATTTGCTGGTTTCTGACGTCTCGATGGTTCTTTGGGTTTTCTCTCTTCAGCCTTTTGAGCGGCCGGATCTCGACTCTGAAGGATGAAACTGGAGCTGTAAGTAAAGCTCCTCTTCCTCACGTCCCCGCGTGCTTTTCCTCCTCACGATAACTGCGTTTGTCCCTCCTCTCTCGCTGTAGATCTTCATCGACAGGGACCCCTCCCTGTTCGCGCCCATCCTCAACTTCCTGCGGACCAAAGAGCTCCACCCGCGCTCCATCAACGTGCACATGCTCATGCACGAGGCCGAGTTCTACGGCATCACGCCGCTCGGTGAGGCTGGACCGCACTCTGAGCTGAGCACGTAAACCCGCAGACGTCACTAAACGTTCTTCATCACTTTGTTTTTGGACAGTGCGTAAGCTGCAGCTGTGTGACGAGCTGGACCGGTCGTCCTGCGGAAACGTCCTGTTCAACGGTTACCTGCCGCCTGCAGGTACACCTGTCCTCACAGCACACCTGACCCCACCTGACAGCCTTCAGGAAGTTTAAATACACAACACATAATTTATGCAGGTGTTAGGATGCTTTCTATAAAAATGTAACAATTTTGAAATTAAATATCTTAAAAAAACGTTAAAATGCTTTATCAGGTAAAATATTGATACAATGTGAACATTTCTGTATTTATTATATACAAATCATTGCAAACTTACAAAGTTGTTATGATTAAAATAACGAAATCTTTTCTGTTTCACATAAAATGTGCCGCAGGAGGCTCATCGCTTCTTTTTATTCAGTGTTTTTAAAGTGCCTTCAATCATGTTTTTATGTTTTATTATCATAAAATGATGCAAACATAATTAATGTTTCTAACTGAAACGTGGAGGCGTGATCCTGAGTCACAGCTCCTTCTGTCTGTGTCGTCCCAGTGCACCCGGCGAAGCGTCGGAACCGTCACAGCGTGGCCGGGTCGCAGTTCATGGCGGGCCGCGTTGTTCCTGTAGAGCGAGCGCCAGTCCGACGCAGCAACACGATGCCTCCGAACCTCGGGAATTCTGGGATACTGGGAAGAGGCATGAACGAGGAGAGGACGTCAGGAGGTCGGCACGTTAAATAATGCTGCTTTATTTTTATTTTTTAAGATCGGAGGGACGTGGTGGGAGTTTCAGTGTGTGTGTGCGTGTGTGTGTGTGTGTTCAGGGCAGTCATCTGACCCCGGCATGGTTCGGATCATCTGCGGCCATCATAACTGGATCGCTGTGGCCTACGCGCAGTTCGTGGTCTGCTACAGGTAAACGCGTCACATGACCTCTGTTGTTTATTTGTTTTCACATGACTGGGAGCGGCTCAGACACATCGGCACATCCTGCTGCATCCACACCTCCGTCCGAGCATCTGTAACGGTTTCAGTAAAACCTCGAGCCTCCTTAGAGAGACGCACACGTGCACACAGGTCACTGCTGCGTGCTCTCACACACCTTTAACTGCAGGTCATTTATCACCGTTTAAATTTGACTGTAGGTTCGCGTTAATCTCAGATTAGCTAATAATCGTCCCAATAATCCTTATTCCATACTGAGTCGTCCCGTCAGTTTGTAGTCTGCCAGAGAAGTGGGGGGAAGCTTTTTTAGCTCCTCCCACTGTAAGCTAACTGTCTTCTGATTGGCTGTCCCTCTGCTGCTGATGTTCAGACTGGTTTTCTTCCCGCCTCCTCTCTCAGGGTGAAGGAGTCGACCGGGTGGCAGCAGGTCTTCACCTCTCCCCGCCTCGACTGGATGATCGACAGAGTCGCGCTCAACGCCAAAGTGATGGGCGGGTCGCTGGGAGACAACGACAAGATGGTGGCTGTCGCCTCGGTGACGGAGATCATCCTCTGGTCCATTTGCCCCGATGGCAACGGCAATGAAATCGGTACGAGTTTCTGCGCGCAGCGTTCCCGGGAGTCGGGACGTAGGTTTGATGAGCTGCTCGGGAAACGTTAACAAAAAACGTGTTTCTCCCTCCCCGCAGGCGTCTTCAGTCTCAACGTCCCCGCTGAGGCTCTCTTCTTTGTTGGTAACCAGCTCATCGCCACCAGCCACACGGGGAAGGTGGGGGTGTGGAACGCAGTCACCAAACACTGGCAGGTGGGTGGAGACGCTCTCAGATGGTCGCGGTGATCGCCCACGGTTTGTCTCAAAGAGTCTCTCGCCTCTTAAACGTAACCTGGAGAGCTGTTCATCGTGTTTGTGGCACCGCCCCCAGGTGGCGGCAGACCGAAAACTGAGACGTGCGTTTGCCACCTCGTTCAGAGCCAGCCTGCGTTTGGAAAGGTTGATGTTGAACGTTACGTGATGTTTGGGAGGAGAAGCCCGCTCGCTGCCTCACCATAAAGCGTCTCATCAGAGCGTCCGGTCGGGCACGCAGCGCGGCGTTTGAGCTCTTAGAGGTTCGTCTGGAAAAAAAGAGTGATGAGCATTATGAGTGTTCATGAGTCAGAGGGCTAACCTTTGGTTCGTCAGTGTTACCGACCTTTCTGTCACGTTTAAAACGACACGTTCATGTTAAATCTGTTTTTAAGAGCGCCTCATCATCTGTCTGTAAATGGACAGCTCATTAAATGTCTGCTTTGAGTCTCATGCTCACTGGGTCTTGTGGCGGTCTAACCAGAGACCTGGGTCATGTGTCGCCGTGGAGTCAATCCACCAGACTGGCTGCAGGGTCCTGTGACCCCCTGTGACCCCTGCAGCCAAAGACAGACTGAGGAGAGCTGTGGCTCTCCTCAGTCTGTGAGAGGAGTGAGGAGCAGGTTTCAGATGTGGTACGGGTGCTGCTTCAGTGAGGTCGAAACGTGCTGAAGCCTGAACACCTGCCGAGGGAGCTGATTGGACCGAGTCAGTTTCAGGTGGTTATCGGTCTGCTTCACACATGTTCTCTGTGACCTTTGCAGAACCAGGATGTGGTTCCCATCAGCAGCTACGACACCGCCGGCTCCTTCCTTATCCTGGGCTGCAACAACGGCTCCATCTACTACATCGGTAAGAAGCTGCAGATCGATGAGTCGGATCAACTGAAACCTGCTCAGTACGAGTTAGGGCTGCCACGATTAGTCGACAAGTCACGATTACGTCGACTATCAAAATCGTCGACGACTGATTTAATAGTCGACGCGTCGTTTGAAGCTTTGTAAGATCACAAAAGACGCAGGAATAAGTAGTAGGATTTAAGAGTGTAATAACGGACTGAAACAGAAGATGGCAGCACTGCATGTACAAGGATGCCAGCTGCCGTTAAACCCCGAAGAAGAAGAAGAAGCTGTGTCCCAGAATTCATAGCGCGGCCCAGCTCCAACAACAAAGTTTCCAACAATGGCGGCAGCTAGTTAGTTTTAATATTACTCTTATTATTCTTTCTGGGTCACAAAATAAACGTTTAACATATTTTCAGGTGAGAATGTAGCTGTGTAAACCTCAAATATCTGCTCAGTTTATCAAGACACCACATATTTTCAAAAGCGCTCCGACGTTTTCAGAGACGTCTATTACCCGCTAGCTCGATAGCTAGCCGGGGGCTAGGCTCACTAGAGCCGTGAGAACACCGGACTCCCAGTCTTTCACTACTCAGGTTAAACATGATATATAAGTCACTTAGATAACTTAAAAATGTTATTGTTTGGCTTTTTTTTAGTATTTTATTTGTTCCTGAGTAAATCGGTTTGGCTGAGATTAAAGTTATAGTTTTTACACAGCTGAATAAACGTCAAGCAGACAGCTGATTATCAGAAGTGTGAGATGCTGGAGAATTTACTCCGGTGTCCTGTTATATTTTAGATAGCAAGGAGTTTATTAAACTTCACCGAAACAATCTGCAAATTTCATTAAAATTTAATAAACTATCATCTTGTCTTTATTTTTAGTTAGCACAGACCTTAAACACTTAAAGCTTTAAGCTAATGATAGTTATATAAGAGCAGATGCTGCTGGTGCAATAAGCTGTATGTTTTACGTCCAATGGATGATGATCTGATTAGTCGACTATCAAAATAATGTGGCAGCCCTGGTACGAGTATAAATTCATCAGATTGTTGGGTCGTGGTCATTAATATACCAACCTGAATCTGTTCAGTAAATACTGTGGGCCGCTCTAGAACCTCACCAGCTTTCATTGGGAGGTTTTGGCTTCACGACGTGACAGATGTTTAAAAAGTCCCCGCTGTTCACGATGTCCCTGTTTGCTGGTCAGATGTTCAGAAGTTTCCTCTGAGGATGAAGGATAACGACCTGCTGGTGACGGAGCTGTACAGAGACCCGACCGAAGACGCCATCACCGCTCTCAGCGTCTACCTCACACCCAAAACAAGTACGGAGACACTAACACTGCTGCTAATACAACTATTGCAGGGCGTTCACATTCCTTCACCTGGACCTCCGTCTGTTAATGAGTCAGGGAAAGTCTTAGTCTTCATGTTCCTGCAGCCTTCTCACACTTCTCCGGTTTGCTCAGGTGACAGCGGGAACTGGATCGAGATTGCGTACGGGACCAGCTCGGGGACCGTTCGAGTCATCGTGCAGCATCCAGAGACCGTCGGCTCAGGGCCTCAGCTTTTCCAGACCTTCTCTGTCCACCGCAGCCCTGTCACCAAGATCATGCTGTCGGAGAAGCACCTCATCTCAGGTACGAGAATCGCCTCGTCTTGGAAACTGGCGTTCTGTGTCGAATGGTTTAAGCTGATGTCGTTGTTCCTGAGCTCATCTTCATCGCCGTCCTTCAGTTTGTGCAGATAACAACCACGTGCGGACGTGGACGGTGACTCGCTTCAGAGGGATGATCTCCACCCAGCCGGGGTCCACGCCGCTCACCTCCTTCAAGATCCTCAGCCTGGACGACGTGGACGGGCACGGAGGCTGCAGCGCCGGCACCGAGATCGGTAACTGTCACCCCGATCAGTCCGAGCTGCAGCGTTTGAGGACTGCAGCTCTGTTTCTGTAACGAAGCGATCGAATTCAAACTTTTACTTTTTCATATTTCCTCAGATCTCATTTCATTGTCTCGTTGGTTTCAGGGCCGTACGGAGAGAGAGACGATCAGCAGGTGTTCATCCAGAGAGTCGTTCCCGACACGGATAAACTCTACGTCCGATTGTCCTCCAATGGGAAGAGGTGGGAGAGACACTTGGTTATAACTGTGTGGTCAGTTTGGTTTATTAGGATCCCCGTTCGCTCCTGCAGTAACAGCAGCTGCTGTTCCTGTTCCACACATGCATGAAAGACAAACAACACAATTAAAAACAACAACACTGCGTTAGATTGGTTCAACAAGGAGGTAACAAATCACGCCGCCTGTCTGTCGACTGGCGTGTCGAGTATTGACGTCCATGTTGGAAAGTAAACATAATACGAACAGAACAACAACCTGTGATCATGTGACACTGAACGTTGTGTGTGTGTGTGTGTGTGTGTGTGTGTGTGTGTGTGTGTGTGTGTGTGTGTGTGTGTGTGTGTGTGTGTGTGTGTGTCAGGGTATGTGAGGTGCGTTCGGTGGATGGGACCTCCATCACGGCCTTCATGGTCCACGAGTGCGAGGGCTCGAGCCGCATCGGCTCTCGGCCGCGTCGCTACCTGTTCAGCGGCCACAGCAACGGCAGCATCCAGATGTGGGACCTGACCACCGCCATGGAGATCGCCGGCAAGGTCGACATCAGAGGTAAAAGTCCAGACTCGTGATGTAAAAGAACAACTTTTTGTGCTCTGCGATTAGTTAGCAGCTGATCAACACGGGTTCTCATTGGCTGTTTGGCAGCACTGGGCGGGCCCACGGAGGAGGAGCTGCTGGAGCTGCTGGACCAGTGCGACCTGGCTCTGACCAGAACACCTGACAGCACACCCAGAGCCTCGACCTGCAGGTAGAGTTCGCTCACGCTGAGCCTCAGTCACACAGAGTGATGCAGAGTTGGTGTTTCTATTTTGACAGACGACGTCTAATCTCGCGTCTTTGATGGCTGCCATTGGTCAGTCGTAAACATCACGCTCTTACTGTGGTTGCTGACTTGTGTCACTTCCTGTTCCTGCAGCCTTCACTCTCAGCTCAGCGATGCCTTCAGGACAGAGCACCTTCGCTCTACAGGAGGAGGACGAGGTGCAGCCGGAGGTTCGGGTTCGTCTGCGTCGCTGTACGGCAGCCTCCCCCGCCAGGCTCCGCCCCCCGTTCCCTTCGCTAAACCTGCCCGAGAAGCTGGCTTTTCTCCTGGACTGCAACAAGGCCCCTCCTACCCCGCCTCCAGCCAGACCAGCAGCCCCCGTCCCCTCAGGCATCTGGACCGGGACAAAGACTGTGTGTCTGTGCGCAGGGGGAGCTTTGTTGAGCGCTGCCAGGAGCTCGCCAAGGGTTCAGAGGCGGCTGTGAGCGCAGGGTTCCCGCCGGGGTCAGAGGGCATCAGGCGGAGCCTGGCGGTGTGCAGTGAGTTGGAGGCCAAATTCGGCCTTAGGACCCCTCCCACCTTCACTGTACCCCCTGCTGCTCGACATTCACCTGGACCGCCATCATCGCTGTCCTCGTCACCGCTCTCCTCGTCGTCATTACACCGCAGGACCTCACCCGCTTCCCCGCCGAGCCCTGCCTCCGCAGCGGTGAGCCCGACCCGTTCTCAGGCATCGGTCTCCCCTCGCCGCAACACTGCGGCGTCACCCGTTGATTCCTCGAGGACCCCCGAGAGTCCCCCAGGTCCCGACAGCCCCACCCCTTCTGGCCCGCCCACCAGCCCCAAACCACATATGAATGAGACCAGCTTCTGATTGGCTGATCTGGACACACGATGGCTGAAAAAACTGAAAACATGACTAAAAGCTGTCGTCAGGTGAGACGTGAAGAAGAAAATGATGCGATCGGCTCCTCCGGTGGTTTTTGATAACGGCTGCAGATCCACCTTCAGCCTTTATTTCAGGTAAAAACAAGAAAAAGGCCCCATGGCGAGGAGAAGTAACCTCATAGGCACAAAAGCGTCTTTTAATTAGAACTAGATGGTTATGAAGACCAGGTCAGAGCCGCTGTAGGAAGCCCACATCGGCCATGCTGATGCGTCGCTGTTATCAGAGTGACCTGTCGCTCTGTAACGTCACAGTTCAGCTTCTGGCAGCTGAAGAGACGGACGCTTCCTTCAGGAGGCGGTGGAGACCAAAAACTGAGCTAAAAGAGTAAAATCAGGTGATCGAGCACAAAGACCTGCTGTTTGTAGCTTTTCTAACCAGCACTCTTTCTAACTTTTCTAACAGATTCACAGTTTTGTCTTTATTTCATTTGTATGTTTGCTGACTTACTGACCCTGAACGTCTCACAGCTGCTTTCAGGAAACCTGATAATTCCCCAAATCTCCAGGAACTTCCCTGGAACAAAAACTAATTTCCATTATTTTTAAAATATTATATTAAGTTAAATATATTTGAATTGCGGCGTGTCTGAACATGTGTGGTAGTTATATTTTTTTCTCAGTTGCAGATGAAATAAAATAATTAAAGGGTCAAAAACTGAAACGATTTGAAGGGAACTGTGTGCATCAGGACTCATTTCCCTGTTTGGGGGTCTTCAGGTCTCTGAAACAGCCTTTGAAGGTTTTATGAACTCTACATGTTTACGTTTTCAAACTCATCATGTCACCAAAATATCAAAAATCCAATTTAAATTTAAATTCTGAGCTCGTTTGAAGCTCCTTCACTGGGAGTGCAGAGGGTGTAACTGTTTAGGTTTTCTGTAGTACACTTTATTGCCAGCAGGGGGAGACTCCAGTATAGGAATGTTAGGGGTGCAGCTCACCTGTTATTTCTTCACGGTGCGTTCAGGGCTGTCAGGCGATTATTTTTCACGACTTTCTACTGTTTCTCAGATTTTGTAAGTTACCTATGAATCCTGATGATGCATTAATAATCCTAATCGATAATAAACAATAATATATCACTCAAAGCATGAGTCCTTTTTCTGCTGCATTGGTGCTTTTAAGGGGAAAATGTATTTCCAAGACGCCTCAGAGTAAACCGTCTTCCTCCTTTACTGTGATGAAGCAGAGCCGCCTGCTGCCCACAGTCTTCCTCGGGTAAGCTGACCTCAGCCACAGGTTAGTTTCTGATGCTCGCTCAGCTTTGACACTTTTAGCTTCAGCCTGTCTGTTTGCTTTGAGCTGCCTCGTGGTTCAGGCTACATGCACGGCATTTTTTATGAGTACTTGACGTTTGTGGTATTTACGCTGCTATGACTATTATTCCCACAGGGAAATTCAAAGTCTGAGTTACAAGATGAAGATTTTTCCCATCAAAGGAGTGTCCCAAACGTTTACAGTGACAAATTGACAAACTCCACGAGGTCTTCGCTCTCTTATGTTTTAAATTTTTTTAAAAAAAAATGTTTATCTTAACTGTTATTTTATTATGTCTAGATTTTATTATTTATTAATAATATATCATTATATTATGTATATTGTTTGAAGTGGTGAAAAACGAGAGAGAGACACTTCCACAGAGGATGACAGATGTCTAGTTTCCTACGACCTGTGAATGCAGCATCTTCAGCCATTAGGAATCTAATGTTTTTAATGGTTTCCAACTCTGCTTACAGCTCAGCTCATGTTGTAAAGACTCATGTCTTAGAGACATGACATGAGAGATTTTAGAAGATAAAAGATGATTTTATTCCAAAAGCTTTAATTTATTATTAAAACAAACAGCTCTGACACAGTAAACATCCACAGCCATTTAAACGACGACTCGGCGTCGCAGTTTGATCGCGTCATCGTGGAAAAATAGATATCCCACCAAAATATTTTAGTTTATAAAAATAAGTTTAAATCTGACTCTAGATAATCCCACCTTTTCCTACAGGAGGCGGAGCTTAAATAAGTGTTTGCTGATTGGTTAAAGGGGCTCTGTTCTGCTTTCCTGTTCATAATAAACATGAGCCAAGTTTCTAATAACGACTTCAGTGAGACGAACACTCTGTTTCAAACTTTTTTTTCTGATGTTGGTCTGTGTGATGTCACAGAGGATATCCCTACTGTAGTCATCTCAGACATAAAGGCCCCGCCCACTCGCCGTTCAAACATTTAAGTAGGACGGTAGCCCTTAAACGGGGAGTAGCTTGTTTGAGACAGAGGCCCAGTATCAGACAAAGAAGGGTTATTCTGAACTGTGACTCATGCAAAGCTGCCCTAGCAGAACCCAAGCTGCAGATGAGTAGAACGGTTCCACTTGAATGTTTTCTGATGAAAAGCTGTAACGCTGGATCTTTGAGCAGAAATGAGCTTTACTGAACGGTCCCATAAACAAAAAGTACGGAAGCTCATTTCTGCCAAAAAACAAACATCTCAACACATCATGATACAAAAATATAACTTCTCTGAAAGCTAAAAGTCAAGTGCATTGGGTCATTTTACAGTCTCCCCGATAAATGGCCGACAGGAAGCGGTCAGGCCTTGGCGTCGAGCATCTCCAGCAGCAGTTTGTGGATGGGGACGTGGCGGTGGCGGTGCAGCCGCAGGAAAGCCTGCACGGCTCGGTCGGCGGTCTGTCGTAGCAGGGGGAGGGTCATGAGCAGCCGTCCTGCTCGGTGCTGCTCCCGGCGGGACGACTCGTAGTCCTGCAGCGCCTCGTGGAGCCCGTCCTGAAACCTCTGCAGCGAGTCCGGGCAGTCCACCGGGTCGGCGTCTGACAGACGGACAGACGCAGGTTAGAATGCAGCTGTATCAGGACAAACGACCAAACCACTGCTACAAACACAACGTGCAGTTCCTCTCATGGCCACTTGAGGCTCTGGTCTAAATATGGTCACTACTGGCTCCAAAAGTCTTTCACCTACATCATGTGAGGTCATGTGATTGGTTCGTTTTGTGTTAGCAGGAAAACTGAACTAGTTATGGATGAGTTTGCATGAAACTGGACACATGATGGTGGAGGACGCGTGCAGTCTCAGACTGCTTTAGTTTTTAAAGACTGGGTCCTGTTTACGTCTGTAAATCACAGACCGGAACGTTTGGGTGCTGCTTATTAATCAGCTCAATATGTTTCCCCTGATCGATTGATCAGAAGCTGTGAGTGTGTCTGCACGTCTGAGTATCTGCAGGTTTAGGACACACAGCTGTGCAGCCACAGGCCTGTCTGCCAGTCTGTTTATTGATCTGAGGCTGAGACAGTGAGAGTCTGAGCAGACTTCGGTGTTATTGATCGGCTGCTCCTCGCCTGCAGCCTCCAGCGCCGCCGCTAAACGCTCTGCTGACCACTGAACTGCGACAGTGAGAGCCACAAAAATAATTCAAGTCTGGGATTAATCAATACTGCTGTTTCAGCTCCCAGAGTCTGATCAATATCAATAACCACTCCTCTAAGATCAATGAGTGGAGGGGTTATGGTGGTAAAATCAATATCTGAGTTCATGCTGGAGCTCCTCAGCTGTCCCGCTCACAGATACACAGCAGCCATATTGATCAGGTGTGTGTGTGTGTGTGTGTGTGTGTGTGTAAAACATGAGAGTGCTGGAACTGCTGCATCATTTATACCACAGTGCTGTCCTGTGAGATGCAGACGAGTTGTTTAACTTAATCATCATTCATCTCAGGCTCTTATTTTGAAACTCAGACAGCCAGGAAGTGTTAATATCTGAGTTTATGTGCAGCCATAACGCTTTGAGTCAAACAGAAATCATGAAGAATGTGTCACAGAGCATAAGCAGGTTACTCCATCAGGACGAGATTGAAACGAGATTATTTGTTTCTTCTATCAAACTTCAGGGAAACATCGCCCCCTACAGGCCTGTTCTGCCCTGACACACTGTCCTACTGTGGTTACAGGCAGTGGTGCTATTGGCTTCTTACCAGAGTTGGCAAGCGCCATGGCCTTCAGGGTCACCACCTCCTCAGGGCTCAGCTTCATCGCTCTGTATTTCGCTATCAGGTGACGCAGCGCCTCGTACAGGTCAGCCAATCCCGTGGCTCGACACTGAGCTTCGTCCAGACACAGATTCCCGGCAAACACGAGCTCGTCCCCCCCTGCGCCCTGGGAGCGCCAGGCCACACCCACCAGCAGCGCCTCCATCCAGCCGCTCTGCAGAAGCGACATCTGATCGACCAATGAGAGTCCAGAGAAGCCTGGGAGTGGGCGGGGCAGAGTAATAAATGACAAATAATAATAATTATTATTATTATTTTACCTGTGTTTATACATAATGTCCCAGTGCTCTGGATAACCAAGTAAAGGTTAAGGGTGGGCGTGGTCTGGATTGGGGACCAGGTGGAGGTTAAGGGTGGGCGTGGTCTGGATTGGGGACCAGGTGGCGGATAAGGGTGGGCGTGGTCTGGATTGGGGACCAGGTGGAGGTTAAGGGTGGGCGTGGTCTGGATTGGGGACCAGGTGGCGGATAAGGGTGGGCGTGGTCTGGATTGGGGACCAGGTGGCGGATAAGGGTGGGCGTGGTCTGGATTGGGGACCAGGTGGAGGTTAAGGGTGGGCGTGGTCTGGATTGGGGACCAGGTGGCGGATAAGGGTGGGCGTGGTCTGGATTGGGGACCAGGTGGAGGTTAAGGGTGGGCGTGGTCTGGATTAGGGACCAGGTGGCGGATAAGGGTGGGCGTGGTCTGGATTGGGGACCAGGTGGAGGTTAAGGGTGGGCGTGGTCTGGATTGGGGACCAGGTGGCGGATAAGGGTGGGCGTGGTCTGGATTGGGGACCAGGTGGCGGATAAGGGTGGGCGTGGTCTGGATTGGGGACCAGGTGGAGGTTAAGGGTGTGCGTGGTCTGGATTGGGGACCAGGTGGAGGTTAAGGGTGGGCGTGGTCTGGATTGGGGACCAGGTGGAGGTTAAGGGTGGGCGTGGTCTGGATTGGGGACCAGGTGGAGGTTAAGGGTGGGCGTGGTCTGGATTGGGGACCAGGTGGCGGATAAGGGTGGGCGTGGTCTGGATTGGGGACCAGGTGGCGGATAAGGGTGGGCGTGGTCTGGATTGGGGACCAGGTGGAGGTTAAGGGTGTGCGTGGTCTGGATTGGGGACCAGGTGGAGGTTAAGGGTGGGCGTGGTCCGGATTGGGGACCAGGTGGAGGTTAAGGGTGGGCGTGGTCTGGATTGGGGACCAGGTGGAGGTTAAGGGTGGGCGTGGTCTGGATTGGGGACCAGGTGGAGGTTAAGGGTGGGCGTGGTCTCGAGCATGTACCTGGAATCTGTTTTGCCCAGCCAATCAGAACCAGCAGCTCCCGGTTCAGGAGGTCACACAGGATCAACAGGATCTGCAAGCTGCTGTCATTGGTCGAATCGTCCTGATTGGCAGCTAAAGGGGCGGGCTCTGTGAGCAGCAGGTGGGAAATGACCTTGTTCCCTAAAAGACAGGAAGTGGATTATAAATGGCGTGGGCGTGGGCGAGTATTTGACCTGAAAGCCTTCAGAGGGTGAACTCACTGCTGCTGCTCGGGTGGCTGTACGGGGCTTTGCTGCATAAACTCAGTCCCGTCTCCACCCGCCTCCTGTACTTCTGGCGCCCCCCTCTGACGCGGTCCAGACGGACACCTGCAACACGCAGAGGCGTTTCACACACACGTAGTTCTACTTCCTGCCAGCTCGTAATGGTCGTTTGGCGTAACGTACCCTCCCTCATCATCCCGGCCCGCAGACACTTCTGGAAGCGGCAGGCCTGACAGGCTTTCCTCCTGCGCTTCGTGATCTCGCACTCGTTCATCACCGGGCAGCTGTATTCGATGTTACCTAGGTAACCACAACAGGAAGTAAAAGCAGGAGTGTCAGTAGCGGTGTCCCAAAACGTAGGCTGCATACTTCGGAGGCCGCATTTGAAAGCCGATTACGTCACAGCCAGGCGACGAAGGCTGTCCCACTTCGTCGACTCCTTCAAATGCGTCCTTCATCTCCCCGAATTTGAAGGACGGGTCGGTGTGTCCTTCATGGCCCAACATATCCCAGAATTCATAGCGCGGCCCAGACAATTCCAGTTTCCAACAATGGCGGCAGCTACTAAGTTTTAAAATTACTCTTATTAATCTTTCTGTGTCACAAAATAAACGTTTAACATATTTTCAGTAGCTGTGTGAACTTCAAATATCTGCTCGGTTTATCATCACATATTTGCAAATACAGTGGTCAGTTTGTAGCGTCTTTATATTCTGTGGTAACAGCTCTACAGTAATACAGAGCAGCACCTTGGTGACAGTGGGAAGGAAAAACTCCCTTTTAACAGGAAGCAGGCTCAGGGAGGGGCGGGGCCATCTGCTGTGGCTGGTTGAGAGTGAGGGGAGGAAGGCGGGACCAAGCCTCGATTAATAACTAATGATTGTGTTTATTAACCTGGAGAAACCACGGTAACGCCTTCAGCTGCCGTGTGTTGTTGATCTTTGTGAGAGTCTCTCAGACTGATCAGAAATGAACCCAAACTCTCATCGTGGATCAATAACGTGGATTATCCTGCCCTGTGATATTAAAACCCTCTGCTGTGAGTTTCTTCGTGGCCTCCCTTTGACCTCTCTGCACAGATCAATAACTAAAGTGATCGGGCGTGACCAATCAATCGCCTGGAATGAGAAACAAGCAGCTGATGTGAGAGACGATGGCTTCTCACACTAATCGATGCAGCGAGCGCTGCTGAATCGATCGGCTAATGAATCACACAGACTGTAAGATCTTTGATCAGCAGCAGCTTGATGTTTAATAGAAACCAGCTGAGCCTCTATTTATTTATGACTCTACTGATGACTTGGATTCCCTGTTTGTCCTTTTTAGTGTTTTTCAGCAGTTTCACATCACGGGTCGATCTTCACGTGATGTCCTTGGTAACAACGTTATTCTAAAGGGTGCCGTTAAAAACATATTTGGAGGTTCATGTGTGAAAAGCATATCAACTGCCTGATGTCAGAAACCACCAACATCGTTTAAACTAGTAATAGTAAGAATTATATTTTATAAATATATCATCATCCTCATGTTTTTATTTCTTTCTACAGGAGATGATGAGCGTGCTCCTCCCACCTTGGATGGTCCTCTTGAAGAAAGCCTTGCAGGCCTCGCAGGACGCCACGCCGTAGTGATACCCGGAGGCGAAGTCTCCGCACACCAGACACAGCCTTTTGGGCCCCACGGCCCCCATCGAGGTCATGTAGTCGCCCCTCAGGATCGAGTCGACCTGCAGATATACGACGTCATCATCAGTGGCGAGCAGTAAGACGGTCCCCACAGACCTCAGCTAACTGTTCCTGGACTGGACCTCGGCGCTGCGTTTGAGTGGCGTTGGGGCCTTTTTAATGGCCAATCACATGACTGCTGTGAGGTTACTGTACTAACACACCTCCATGAAGGCGGAGCTCCAGTTTTAGTGACGTTAGAGGATTTTATTTGGATGTCAGTGAGCTCAGCAGGTACCTCAACCTTCAGCTCTGACTCTAGTCTGGATTAACTTTTGCAGATTAAAGACTTTTGGGGCACCAGAGGAAACTTCCAGGAACAGTTGGATACGGACGTGAATTTGAAGTTTGGCAGTTCGACCCCGGAGACGTTCAGACTTTAAGAGTGTTTGTGTTTTTTAAATGTGATTAAACAGAAACTTCACCTGCGCTGAAAATGAGTCCGATACAGAAAAACACAGCGACGCTTCCGACACCAAGGAGCTACTTCCACCGCTGGAACTACATCCTGTCGGGGAGTCGGGCTCCGCTGCTCGGCACAGGAGACTGTACGGTGAGGAGGAGGAGGAGGAGGAGGAGGAGGAGGAAGAAGAAGCCGGGCTGTGGAGGAAGAATTCTGCATGTGAAGGGCTGAGAGTGGCTTCCAGAGGAAAGGCGGGACCAATGGGGGAGGAGTAGAGGAAGGAGGGTGGAGATTGAGGTTCATCTCTGGGGGAGGAGGAGGAGGGAGAAGAGGAGTCCAGGATGCTAAGGAGGAAGAAGAAAGAGGAGCATGAAATACAAACCAGGACAAAATGTGCAGAACACGAAATAAAAAGGCCGTTAATGAGCTGCAGGGTTAAAAACAGAAGAGTCACAGTAAATTTGGATTTCCCGTGAACGCATCACAAGTTTCACAAGTTTGGTCCGAAGAGTTTAAACGTGCATTCCGTGTAATGACCAGCAGGGGGCGCTTTAGAAGGAAACGAGCCTTTAAATCTGAGCTCATAGTCGTGCAAAGGTGACGTTTGTTCGTGTTCATCGGTACAAAGTGTCGCGTTTTTAATGCCAGATCGTGTTTTACGATAATGAAAACAAGTCTTTTCAGAGAAGCTTTGGTCTGTGTGCTTCTCTGATCAGTGAAAGCTCCACCCGTAAAAGTGGAAATCATCATTAATGTGCACATGGACATGAGTCTGTGTGGGAGTGGAGCGCTGCAACGTGGCGTTCAAGGACAGGAAAACTTGTAGGAATATTCACATGCACACAGAGGTTGTATTTCACAAACCGTGTGAGTCTGCACAGCGTGCTCATCAAACATAATATACAAACGTCATACACATTTGCACAGAATTGGAGTTATTTTAAAAACAGAGCAGCATCGTTTGTTTTTGTTTTTTTCAGATGCACACAGAACAAAGTTAAACTTGGAACGCTGCCACACAGTGTTAGCATCAGATTTTAAAGAGTTTCCAAAAAGTACCTTCAAATGTTTTAGATTTATTTGTCTGTGCTACTCAAAAAGTGCTGCAAAGAAAACTGTCACACATCCGGAAAACGCGCGTTAACTTCACTAAAACGTTTGAACCTGAGGACGGTTTCAGGCCGAGGCTCCGTGAACTCACCGCTGCGGGCTGAGCAGGTCGCCCGTCACGCAGAAGTCCTTCAGCTGCATCGTGAAGCTGCTGTGGAGCGTCCAACACCCGAGTAAGAAAAGTCTCTGAGGATACTTCGAGGTCCAACAAAAAAGTGGGACAAACGTCCTCAGACTGTCTCAGAGGGACATCTGAGGCTTTCAGGAGTCTGCACTGTTATTTATCTGTTTGTTCTGTCATCGCAAGGGATGGGAGTGAGGGGCGGGGCCTGTAGGATCAGCCAATCAGCATATTGCTTTCCTGAGAGGGCGTGGTGGGGGTTAGCTTCTCCTCCTCTTCCACCAATCATCTCTATTGATTTGGACAGTGACAGATGTAGGCCACGGTGATGTCACCCTGTAGCGTCTACATCAGTAAATATGTAACACACAAATAAAAGCATACTGTAGTTCATGAAACTGGATGACAGTAAAAAAAAAAAAAGACGCTAAGAGCACGTGACGCCTGAAGGTCCGTGAGGCGTTCAGGAGCTTTGAAAATGTTCCTACTTTTCCTACTTTCACGCCATCACAAAACACAATCAGTACAGCTGGTTTTTGCCCCACTGCGGGCTTCCGGAAGCTGGCCAGTCAGAAGGAAGAGGCCGTTTTAGGGACTTTAAAGAGACGCATGTTTCAGACAGAGGATGAAGTGAGGCGCCGAGACAGAAGGAAGCGTGGAGCTGACAACGAGCAGCGGTCCTGCTTCAGCAACTTTTCATGTATTTCATTTCATTTCCAGATTAGAACTTTTTGTTTTGCCGTGTTGTTTCGAGCTGCCTGAACATCTGGCCAGACGCTGATAACGATGTCACAGATTCTTAAGTTTGAGTAAAACTTTTATAAAACTTCTATTTAAAAAAAACAGTGTTTTATCCACCGTAGATCATGTTTTTGTTTTGTTTTTTTACATCAATAACTGATGACATGAAGGACGAGAAACACTTGAAAACCACTTTGTGTTCAGGGCGCTGACCCAAGCGGCGAGGATTGAGGCTGCTGAAGCAGCAACTTTCTGACAGCGAGGTGTGTGATGTAAACACACACACACACACAGTGTCCTAATCTTACACTCAGACGTTCAGGCAGCTCAGATCAGTCTCACCTACATCTGCTGTTTCATAAGAGCTGCATAACCAGACCCGTCTGTCCGTCTGTCGCAGGATGTTCAGCTGATGATTCACACACAGCTGAAAGTTAAAGGATGAGTTTTACTTCAGCCTCTGTGTCCACTCAGTCTGTGCCTCTCTACCTCCATCTTCTCCTGGGTCTTACTGAGGTGGGAGGCTGACGGGTGATGATGCTCTGGTAGGTCTAACCAGGTCGGGCAACCGAATCAGCACCTGGTCCAGGGTGGAGGTTGGACACGGAGCCAATGACACCACGAAGAAGTGGTTGGCTCCATGTCATAGATGTCACCAGCTATGAATTATGGGAAAACTCTGACTTGCAGGTATGAATCTTCCCACAGAGGATCATTTATGTTAAGCCGAGGACATACTGTCCACTTCACTGTCTTTAGCAGGAAGTGACTGTTCGCTGCACTCCAACAGGAAAATCACGCTGTTAGCTGTGACGTTGGTGTTTGTACAGCACTTTTATAAATGAAGACTGTGGAGGAGCCTGTTTGAGCCACCACACCACAAACTGGAGTCCAACACCCCGGCTGTTCCTCATCAGGCCGAGCCCTGTAGTCAGCTGTGGTGTTAACAGACCTCTCTGCACTGACTCATATCTGTTATTAACCTCTGTCTCTCTTCCACAGCATGTCTTTATCCTGTCTTCCTTCTCTCACACCAACCAATCACAGCAGATGGCCCCGCCCCTCCCTGAGCCTGGTTCTGCTGGAGGTTTCTTCCTGTTAAAAGGGAGTTTTTCCTTCCCACTGTCACCAAAGTGCTGCTCATAGGGGGTCATATGATTGTTGAGTTTTTCTCTGTGTGTATTATTGTAGGGTCGACCTTACAATATAAAGACCTTGAGGCGACTGTTGTTGTGATTTAGAGCTGTATAAATAAAAGTGAATGAAAGCAGATGTTCGACAGATGCGATCATCACGATTTTATGGAGTAAAATATTCTCTCTTTTCCCAAAACAACCCAGCAGGTTACTGGATCACACATACGCACAACAGACAACAGTCTCCTTCACTTACACCGGGGCTTCACTTTCACTCAGTAATCAGTCAGTGAGATGATGTGAGGAAAAAACAAAGGTCTCCAAACGTTTTCCTCCCTGCAGAGGTGCTGATGGGATTCTTGATCATGCTAGGGTCTCTGAGCGTGTGCTGGCTGTAACTGTGTCAACAGACAGAGATTATCTTACGTCCTACCGTAAGTAGTTTATGTACATTTCTGCTGTCACAGAGTAATTCCAGCACAAATTTAAGTAGGTATGATGGTTTGCCACTGAACGTTGCCCATCAGAGTATACCTGTAGCTCATATTCTTAAAGCCAGGACGGTTTGCCTCTTCATTTTACCTGTTAAAGTATGCTTGTAGGCAGTGTTGGTCAAGTTACTTGAAAAAAGTAATCAGTAACTAATTACTGATTACTTATTTTCAAAAGTAATTAGTTACTTAGTTACTTTTTAAAAACACGATTTACAACCTGAATAGGTGATAAAGTGATAGATCTTTCAGCCCAATTCTACTTTTTCTACATCATCATCATACAAAATGTAATCAAATGGAAAAGTCTCTTTTTAAAACTTGTTTTATTAGTTTTAATCTTTTAACTTTATGCATCAAGCAAAAATTTAATTATCTGCAACATTCTCTGACTGGAAGAAATTAGTTTAACATTTAAACCTATTTTCTGCACATAAAATAAAATATTTTGTGTGTTTACACTCAGTCTTTCAAATAGATGCAAGTAAAACACAGCAGAAAATAAATAAAGTCAAAGACTAGCGGTCCTGTTGCTCTATTTTCACCTGTAAAGCAGGAGTGGGGTAGGCGGAGGGTTACCCTGGTGCAGGTGTGCAGCGGTCAGTGGAAGAATCCGCGAGTTTCTCTGTGAGTTTCCCATTACGTCGTAGCTACTCGGTGCTTGTTTGGAAGTTTAGGGTTTTTTCTCTGTAAAAAGAAGTTTTCTTCCCACACACAACGGACACTAATGTTTTTGTCACTTTTTATGGAATCAAACTCAAAGTAAGGTCAGTACTTCCACGCTTTAAACGCTGCACGCTCATACTCTCTCTGCACTCGATATATGATCCATTGTTGATCTGCACACAGCTGTTGTCACGAACGTCGCACTCGCTTACGTCACTGTCATGAGACATTCTCGCAAAAAAATCACGGTTTTAGTAACGCAGTAACGCAGCGTTCCTACGGGAAAGTAACGGTAATCTAATTACCGTTTTTGCAATAGTAATCCCTTACTTGTTACTTTAAAAAAGTAATCTGATTACAGTAACGCGTTACTGCCCATCTCCGCATGTAGGTCACATTCACAAAGGTAGGATGGTTTGGCACTTAATTTCGTGTTGTGCGCATAAACGACGGGTAGGATGGATTCCCAGAACAGCGACTAACAGCTGGATCCTGTCCGAGTGCAGCAGGTCAAACAGCGAACAGCCACTTCCTGTTTCACACAGTATGTCCTCGGTTTAAAATAATCTCGCTGCTGCAGCACTAAACTGCCCCTCACACTGCTGTTTAGTTACAGTGTCCTTATCTTCCTGTGAGTTATCGTCCCGTCACTAGTTAGCTAACATAAACTAATGTTAGCCAACCAATCGCATGACGTCACGTACGTGCTGACAGCAGATGGCACCAAACATGTTTTTAAAACTTCGAGCAGTTATTTGTTAAACCCAGCGTCACGGACATTGTTATATCTGACAGCGGGGCTCTGTGGGGTAAACCGGGGTTTCATGCCGTCTTCCTGCCATCAGCGCCTGTTCGAAGGCGGGAAGTTTGCATTTAATGCGCAGCCGTGAATCATCCTGGAGTGCAGAGAGCTAATCTGAGCCGAGAGGTCTGTCAGTGAAGCCTGCGGCATCAGCTGACCCACTCACCTCCATCAGATCTGGGTCAACCTCGTGTCAGACCCTGCAGGCCTCCAGGACTGCATCCATCAGCAGGACGCGTTTATTAACGTGAGCCTTCGTGCTCCTGCAGCCACCGCCCATCGTGCAGCAGTGCTTCTGCCTCCATCCTATTACTCTTATTCTGGTTAATGTGAGCAGGTAAAGGTGTCTGCAAGGAAACGTGGAGCAGCTTCGTTCAGCCCTTAACTTCTCCACGACCGACCAGCTCCTTCGGGCAAAGCGTGGTTGTCACAGCGACACGCTCTCGCCCTAAAATAATGGTTCCCAATAAACGTTTGTTTTGATAGGCCTCCCTTTTGTTTTACAAGAAAGTCTGTCAGCGTGTGAACGTGACCTGATGCTGCTGAAGCAAAGTTACAGAGGTGTGATTACAGACACGGCTGAGCAGTAAAAGTTTACATTTGTTCCTGGACGGCTGTTGGTCAGTTGTCCACACAGCAACTGTTTCATTGGCCAGACTACAGGAACTCTCCACCCAGGCTTTTGAACGAGAAACGAGCAGGTGACGTCATGGCGATGTCGTCCATCTTTTATACCGTCTACAGGACGGCGTTGGAGCTGCAGGTGAGATTTTCTGTGTTTCTCAGATTTTTGTGGTCTTGATGCTTCTGCGTTGATTTTCTGTAAAATCTTTGATGTTGTGTTAAATTATTTACGTTGAACCTTGAATGAAAGAAGTTGAAGGTTTTATTCTTCGCTTTCTTTTAACTGCAGGGTGGAGGCTTAACTGAGCGTGTGCTGAAGCAGGATATCTGCGGTGGTGTGTAACCAGCGCTGGAGGATCTGCGGCTGAAAGCTGATATTCCGCTGGCTCACGGCTTCAGCCTCGTATTGGGTGGACGTCTGTAATTCCATTAATGCTGCCTGCAGGTGAGAGTGTGTGTGGACAGATTGGCCTATAATACAAAGTGGCTTACAGGCCTGGATCTACTCACACAGGCATTAAGGTTATGGAGCCAGGTGGAGGATTAGAGCCGGCCAGCACACGAGCATCACCTGAGGTGACTCCGCAACAACGGTTAACTGTTAGCAACACGCTAATGCAGCTTTCCAACAGTGGACAGTGTAAACAAAGAGCTCAGGACGTAACGCCGAGGAGGACACTGATACCAGCAGCAGACCAGTCAGACCAGTGACTGCTGCTGGTTCCGCTCCTCTTATTAACAACCTATCAGAGTTCAGTCTACAAGAACGCCATTACATTTAAGACGTAATTCTCCTTATAGATGACCTCACACACACTGTTTGACATGTGTTTGTGTGCAATGCGAGGCTGACAGCTGAAGATGTTCAAACAGCCTGCAGAGTGCAGCAAGGACAGAAGCAGGAAGTTACATGCGCTCCATGAAGTTGGAAATCCTGGGTCGGAAATTTGAGCTGGAATCCCCGAGTTAAGCTGAAGTACAGAGAAGCCTCTAAATCAGTATCTCCTCACACTCCAACATCCTCGCTGCCTGACACTAATCACGCTAACCTGCTGCACATCCTGTCCAGCTCTGATTAGTCAGCTGATAGAGGTTCTTCATGTCCAGCCTCACATACAGCTCACGGTACGCGTTTCCTTTCCTCTGTTGGAAGGATTCACCACTGTTGTGTATTTGTGACCCGCTAACATACTGCAGTGTTTATGAGTGCAAAAAAACAGCCAGTGTAAAATGCTTATGTCTCCGTAGTGATCGGAGTGCACGACCTTTGCTCCCAGCTGCTCTTCCTGTCCTACAGATTATAAAGAAGGGAAACAAAACCACGGATGCAGGTTTCAATAAACATGTGCAAATATATTTTCATTTCATGTCATACAAACAGTGATAAAAGTGTGAATCATTAGCAAAGTTAACAAGTGAACAAACAGCAGAGACCAAAATGTACAAAACGTGCCGCGTGAGCATAAACGTGGAACAGTGCATGGTATACTTGGAGACAGGAAACAGGAAGTTCATCACGCTACGCTTCAACACGTTAACTGCATCGAGAGGTTAATAAAACACAATCAACACGTTCTCTTACAGGCCAGAAATATTATGGTCAAAATAAAGATTATTCAGTGAGCAGGTGAATTATTATGTACACAATATGAGTGAGCACAGCTTCCAGTATGTTCAGGAGCGGAAACTGCATAAAGTTTCTATTCATGTTCTGGAAAACAAAAGTACAGACATGTCAGCAAAACAGCGAGTATTTCAAAAAGTCATCTGACGTCCAAAGTTTAGTTAAAATTCCCACAAACAGGTTCAACCTAAAGTCTGGTCACGTTCTCAGCAGTTCTCGGCAAATTGAAATGTATCTGCTGTTATTCATGTGCGTTAAGTTTAGTGAGAGTCTGTGTTAGCAGGCAGGTGTTTACTCGAGGCTGGAGGCAGAACATCACACGAAACCACCGTTTCTAGACTTTTCTATTATTTTTACACAAATACATTTTTTAAAAAGACACAGTTTGGTTTAACTATAATGTTTCACATGCCTGTAAACGTCACTTTCTAGGTTATCGAAACATAATTCCAATTCAAATCAATTTGAAAATCACGCTGTCACAAAAAAACCCAAATTTGTGTCGATCAGATGTGACGTGTTCGGAGACGCACCTGAGATTTGATGACATGAAGACAAATAAATAGAATCAGACTGTGAATCAGATGATCACTGAAATCTAAAAGTTAGAAAGAGATAGTAGATAATTTTACAGTGATATAAACCTGCTCAGATTAAAGCCAATATTTTAATGCACAGTCTGAAATGTACGGAAGAGGATTAGGGACACTGGGGAAAAAACAGGCACGTCCTGTTTTTTTCTTTTCTAGAAATCTGAGGAAAAAACAGAAAAAAATTCTAACTTTTTTGTCAGAATTCTGACTTAATCTCAGAATTAAAGTGATTAAAGAGATTAAAGTTAAAGAGATTAAAGTTTAAAGATTATTCTGATGAAAAAGTTTTTTTCTCAGAATTCTAGAAAAGAAAAAAAAGACATGCCCATTTTTTTTTTTTTTTTTTTAAACAGTGGCCCTATTCCTCTTCCATACTAAAGAACATATAACTGTCCTAATATTTAAAGTTAGGACTGTCTGTTCACAAACGAGATTTTCTGTGACATTTTGTCCATATCTGAATTTCAAAACGATATCATTTGTGAAACTGTTGGGAAGCTTAGCTTATAAATTAGCTCTTGAGCTAACAGTTAACAGTCCACTCGCTGCTACAAGGCTGACAGAATATTTGCTTTGGTTATTATAGTAAACGAACTCTGGGAATTCTGACTCAGTATGTTAGTACTTTGGTAAATAAACAACTTTCAGTAAAAAAATAATAATTTCTGTTCCAAGTTAGTTTTTTTCAATCTCGTCTAACATATCAAAAGTTAATAAATGTTACCATAAAATATAAATCACCAATTAAAAGGCACAAACTAGGAGACTGTGAACCCGTTGCCATGGTATTTCAATAATCAATATCTAGTAGAGAAAAAAAAAACTAGCCTATTATCCTGCAGCTAACAGATCACTAGCTAGCAAACATGGCCAGAAAATAAACAAATATTCAGTTAAAATAATTAAATGCAGTCTTCTAAAACTGTTGCGTCAGTATTTTTGCGACTACACAGAAAATTATTTTGAAGTAGAACAGTGCGTCAAACTAAAACTCCCTGCTTCTTCATTCGGTAGTGTGCTAATAGCTAATGAGCACACGTGCATTAATATTTTTCATGCTAATAGCTCATTAGTAAGCTTACTAGGTGTGTTGAATATTAATTTAAATGTTGCAGTAACTTTTAGAACAAAATATTAGCTAGTGCTTGATAGCTAACATTTAAAGTCTTTAATTAGCATAACTTTAGGTTACGCTAGCTTTGACTGTAGCACATAGTGAGTGTACTAGCTTAACACGTTTGCATTTAGGCTCATGCTAATAAGGTAAGAACTGAGGCTGGTCATTTTATTAATGCATATGTTAAATACATTGACTCCTTTTTAATCTCAGTTTAATTGAACACATCGTTCTACTTTAATTTACTGTAGCACACCAGAGCTAGCTGTATAAATAAAGCTGACGATTACGTCTGTAAAGACTTATCTGAACTTCACAAATCTGCTGGTTAAACAAAGCAAACATACATAAAGCATTTCTTCACCTACAGGACAACTTCAGTCCTTTTGTTTTGCTGGACATGACCACGTCCTGACAGTGTGTCATGGAAAACCTACATTCATCTCTCACTTCATTAGGTACACCTGTTTAACTGCTTGTTAGCTCAAATGTCTTATCAGCCAATCACACAGCTTAACCCAGTGTGCACAGATGTGGTCGAGGCGACCTGCTGAGTTTCAAACTGTGCATCAGAATGGGTAAGACAGGTGATGTGTTGTTGTTGGTCTGAGTGTTTCAGAAACTGCTGTAACTGGGATTTTCCCACCAACCATCTCTGTGTTTACAGGGAACGGTCTGAAAAAGAGGAAATACCCAGTGAGCAGCAGTTCTCTGGGAGAAACATGTTGAGACATGAAGAATTAAAACAGGAAAAAGGGCGTCCAACCCTACTGCAGAGGTGTACCTAATAAAGTGACCAGTGAGTGTATTGGTGGGCTTGGTTCCTTGTGTAGTGCTTTAAATGAAACGGGGTCAAACAGGGCTAGACTGGGTCAGACTGGGCACGACGCTTCAAGGAGGTACGAGTCGTTAACTTTACAAACTTTAATCAACTCTTTAGTCTGATTGGAACATTCAACTCCCACACTGTTTAGAGGACTGTGGCGTGGACGGCACCACCGACTCATACATCAGCTACGAACATCTGAATATTAAAGGAGACGAATTCTGTTTCCTGTGACGAGTTAGAGTTTGAAATACAGAGGGAAACAAAAGCTCCGACAGTGAGTCAGCTAACAGAATAAAGGAAGTACAAGCCAGAATCACTGGGAGCTGGTCCCCAACAGGCTTCCAGAAGCTGGCCAATCAGAAGAGTGTGGGCTCATAGGGAGGGGGGCCTTAAAGAGACAGAAACAAAATCGGCTCGTGTCGATTAGATTAATGTGCCACTGTGTGTGAAGCTACTCTAGTGGAGTCCAGGAATAAAAATGTAGATGCAAGTGATAATAATAATAATAATAATAATAATAATGATGATGATGATGGGTCCCTTTTAGACCAAACCTTTTGTTCCCTAAAACAGCGTTTCTAAACCTGAAACATTTTCCGCCCTCATGTTTTTATGCTTTATAAAGTTATTATAATATTAGGTGATATTTGCTGTGTGTCACTGAATTTTCCATGTCCACTCCACACGAGGTGATGAAACAGATGGTGTCCAAATGGAGTAAATACTGCAGTATAATAAGAATATTCATCCATGGGGCCATCCAAGGATAATCCTGGCTTCCTACGGGGGTTTGAGATGATGACACGTGGATCTGCTCAGGTTTATGTTTATGTATGAACTCTGACTGAATTACACACAAGTTGAGGCAACCAGGTGTTTTACAGCAAACACACTGGGCTGTAACAGACACACTGATTTATCGTTGCTTTTATCACCACTCAGGTCCAACCAAACTACCACATGTCTGATAACTACCTGCAGGTTAAAGAAAAACAAACACAATCCACCTGAAACACAGGTGAGGTGAACAAATGGAGGCTGTATTTAGGTCTGGATAGTGAAGTGTGTTAAACCAGGACGTCTCTAATCAGACGTCGCCCTGTTCAGGCTAACCCAGTCTAGCTTTGCCCAGTTTAGTGCAATCTAGAGTTTAGTGTCCAGTCTATTCTCGCCTGGTCAAGTCTAGTTTATCTAATCTGGAGAATAAAAAAGCCTGAGCCAGTCCAGCGCACTCTGCTCTAAGCAGCCACGCAGTGGTTCGGTCTGCGAGACATGACGTATCCTCTCCTGCAGACGCAGCGGTACGAGCCGTCGGTGTTCACGCAGCGAGCGTTCACGCACGGGTACTCAATCCTGACGCTGTCCTCGCACTCATTTACATCTGCAAACACACACAATCAGTAATTCAGTACAGGAAATCTAACATATAAACGTGATTCATCAAGCCCCGGTCACACAGCGAAGGACGACTGCCTGGCAACTGCTGGTTGCCAACCGGCACCCCAACCGGTCGCAGCAGATGGCCCCGCCCCTCCCTGAGCCTGGTTCTGCTGGAGGTTTTTTCCTGTTAAAAGGGAGTTTTTCCTTCCCACTGTCGCCAAAGTGCTGCTCATAGGGGGTCATATGATTGTTGGGTTTTCTCTGTATCTATGAAGCGCCTTGAGGCGACTTTTGTTGTGATTTGGCGCTATATAAATAAAATTGAACTGAATTGCTAGGGGGAAATGTGAATCGGGTCTCTGTGCGTCTGTGATTGAGGCAGTTTATCTTTGCTGTCTCATTGTGATCTGTGCTCTTCTCTGCAGCCTTACCTATGCAGGTCATAGTGGTCATGTCCAGCTCGTATCCTTGGTAACAGTCGCAGGTGTAACCCTCTGCAACACGAATGCACCTGCCGTTCTCACAGCCGTGCAGTATCCCACAATCCTCAGCTGTGCTCAGGCTGGCGTATGACTCGTAACGCCCTGAGAGACGAGAGAAACTTCACTGTGTTGGTAGTTTCAGGTAGTTCACCTGCTGCTCACCTGGCCTGTCCACCTCGACCTTTGACCTCAGCACTGAAGCAGCGCTTTATGTTCACACGTTTTTATATTTTTCTTTGCATTTTAAATAAGAGTTTTGTTTCTGGACTCACTCTCATACAGCCTCCTCGGTACTCCTCCTCCTCCGCTCCTGTCGGTGAACGAAGGGAAGGGCGGCCCCGGCCTCCACGCCCTGTCCTCCTCTTCCTCCTCTGTCTCCTCGTAGCGCCCTCCAGGCAGCGGGGCCAGGCTGAGAGGAGGACCGTCGGGCCTGGATGGTGGAGGAGGCAGGACTCCAAGCCCAATGTCAGCTCGTGGGTCTGGAGGAATGCCGAAGGGAGGCGGTCTGGACTGGGAGCTGTCCGGAGGCCCGTAGTCTCCCTCGGAGTAGTAACCAGTGCTGTGACACACAAACATCTGTTAACGTAACCTGATGATTATTAGAACAGCGACAGCCATGAGTTCGTTCTCACCTGTACTCAGGCCTACGATACGTTTCATCAGGCACCCTCCCTCTGAAGCCTGACCTGCTGCCCTCTGCTGGAGAGTAATCGTCATAGTCGGAGCGACCGTAGTCTCTGCCGGGAATTACAGGGAAGTAGTCGCCTCCATAAGGAGGCAGGTTTGGAGAAGCTGAGTTCATGAGGAGGAACGAGAAAGTCAAATTAAACTCAACTTTAGATTAAAACTCAAAATAAAACTGACAAATGTGAACAGTTTTCTGTACCACTCCCTCGTCTTCGACCTGCTTCCGTTTCCAAGTCCGGATAAGTCGCCGGGAAAAGAGGTGGAGGAGGGAACGAGCTGCACATACTGGCATACGCGTCTGTGGAGAGACGAAGGCCAGTTAATCTGTTAAATATGCTACAAGGTCATCATACCAACTAATGATATTTAGTGGGGATGCACCGATACCGATACTGGTATCGGGTATCGGGGCCGATACTGTAAAATGTGTGTGTACTCATACTCGTAAAAGTTAACCGATACCATGAACCGATACCAACTTATTTCATTAATCAGAGGGTGGCTTGTTATTTCTGTTGTAGTTTTTTAGATTGGCCACTAGGGGGACATCCCGCGCTAAACAGGCACAGGGTTAGGCGAGTGAGACTGGCGGCTCCAGATAAAAAAGAGAAACTGGAGGCTGCTGTAGCTAGGCTAAACAAAATGTCAGCAGTGTGGAACAGCCAACTTTAACTCAGGTTTTGGAAAAGCGATGAAAAATGTCAAGAGAAAATCCACGGGCAGTTAAAATAACAGACGCTCTGACTCATTTTATCGCTCTGGATGACCAGCCAATGCCGGTCGTGGAAAACATAGGATTGCAACGTCTTCTCAGCATACTCGAGCTGCGATATGAAATTCCCAACCGCCCAGACAGAAGCTCGAGACAGTGCCAATAGTTCAGTAATATTTTGTAAAATTACAACAAAATATGTGGAGACTCTGCAGTAATTTAACAGAAGTGCTTATTTTTCACTTGAAATTTTTTTGTGGTCATTTTTATTAAGATTTTATTTTTTATCGGCAGAGAATAAAATAAAACCTGTCTTCCAATTAATTGTATTTGTATGTGTGGTAGAAGTATCGGCAAGTACTCAGATCCAAGTATCGGTTTGAAAAAATTGGTATCGTTGCATCCCTAATATGGTAAATGGTCTGTATTTGTATAGCGCTTTACTAGTCCCTAAAGACCCCAAAGTGCTTTACACAACCAGTCATCCACACATTCACACACACATTCACACACTGGTGATGGCAGCTACATTGTAGCCACAGCCACCCTGGGGCGCACTGACAGAGGCGAGGCTGCTGGACACTGGCGCCACCGGGCCCTCTGACCACCACCAGTAGGCAACGGCAAGTGTCTTGCCCAAGGACACAACGACCGAGACTGTCCAAGCCAGGGCTCGAACCCGCAACCTTCCGATTACAAGGTGAACTCCCAACTCTTGAGCCACGATTGCCCGCTAATATTTAGGATGTTTAAACTACTTCCACAGAGGGCGACAGCAGGAAGGCTTCCCAATTCAAATTCCAGTTTAACAACTTAAAATTCTTCTCCTGTAAATGTCGCCGCGTCGGGGTGATGGCTTCAAAATCAACAACACTGAATACACACGGCTTTGGAGGTTTTGTTGATTTCTGGAGGTATAAAACAATAAAACCTCTCGACGTCTTCCTAACAGCCTTCCTGAGGAGACACCAGATGTTTTATGGTTTCCAGTGGTTCTTTTGTTTACCTGTGTCGGTGGCAGGACAGAGGGCGCAGCTGAACCCCCAGCCCTGCCCGTACAGACAGCAGCAGTCTGTGAAGGTGACGTGAGCTCCCATCAGGACGCTCTGACACACCAGGCCTGCCGTCACGTGCTGCCAGCAGATGGACAGGTTCTCATCTGGAGAGCATGAAGAAGTCAACACCAGAGCAGAGAAAGCAAAGCAAAACCGATGGCAGGAAGCGATTCATATAGTTTCTCGACTTTTGTGTGAGTCTGCATGCTCCGTCCGCCTGTCGCTGTGCTGCTGGAACACCAGAGTTTCCGTGATGATGGACAATAAAGGACATTTCTATCATTTCTAGGTAGGAGAAGTAGAAGCAGGAAGCTCGGGTTTACCCTCATTGAGGTCGGAGGAGTTGACACAGTTTCGTTGGGTGTCGTCGAGGACCAGAGGAGGCTGACAGCTGCAGTAATATGAACCAACTGTGTTCACACAAATCCCTCCCACACAGCTCTCCTCTTCACACTCATCATGATCTGACACAAACAAAGAGGGAAAAAACTTTATTGACACAGAAATTCAAATCAGTTTGAGCAAATTTAGCTGCTGAGTTTCGGTTCGGCGTACCGACACACTCCAGCAGTGTGCTGTTGTAAACGTATCCGCTGGAGCAGTAGCAGCTGTATCCCGGGATGTTGTTGACACACACGCCGTTCTTACACACCTCTGGATGGAAACGCTTACACTCATCCACATCTGGCACGAAAAAGGACACGTGTCTCAAAGATGTTCTCATTCATGTCCGCTGCATCGCCCTGCAGCGTTGTGACGTACGGATTGTTACTGATCCTGTTTTTTACAGTCCAGACTTTCTGAGTCTGAGGGTTTTAAAAACACTTTACACCTTCTGGGTTACGAGTTCCCAACTTTCTGAAAACACAGCAAATATCTGAAAACATCTGGAAACAGAAGGACCAGGGTTAAAGAGGTCTGTCTGTGTTTGTACCTCTGTAGCTGAAGGCTCCTGGTCCTTCTGTGACATATCCATTCCCACTGGGACACAGAGTTAGAAACTCAGCTGCAACACAGAAAGACTTTATCAGAAAATGAACCAAAGCGCAGCTCTGAAGTCCTGATAGGTTGATAGGTGGCCTGCATTACTATAAACACAAGCTTTCCCACCTGTGTATGCTGTAGGGCAGGGGTGGTACTGGCAGCCCAGCCCCCAGCCCTGCCCCAGTGTGCAGCAGCACTCCTGCTGGGTGGTGTTGGTGGCCAGCAGGCTGCAGGTTCCCCGCTCTGCCAGGTTGTAATAACACTCCCTCAGCTCGCCAGGACGAGCCTGAGGAAGGGGCGGCAGCATCGGAGACAGCTCCACCACACTGGCGTGGAAAGAGGAGGAGGAGGTGGTAGAGGATTGGCGGGCACGGACTGAGTCTGTTTCTGAAGAAAAATGAGAATATGAAAGTTAAAGTAGCATCTACCAAACGGGTTTGGGTGTTTGGCATGTTTTAGCTTTTGTTCTGCGAGGTCATCTTTGGCGACCATCACCGGTTATTTCAAAATACAGTTTTTCCTGTAGCCAGAAGTGACCCAAGATATCAGCTAATGCTATCAAGCTTGGTTAGCATGCTCCAGGACACAGATCCAAGATTTTCACTGAGCAGAACCTGAGCTCAGACCTCTTTAGTACAATAACCTCACAGTAGCCTTTTTATTGATCCAATAATTGCATTAAAAAAGCTCAAACACGGAGGAGAGGTTCAGTTCAGGCATGCTAGCTAGCTGAGGTGAAGCTAGCAGACAGCTAGCTGCTACATCTACTGTGTGACCATCCACCTGTCAGTCAAACAAGGCCAACTTTAAGCCTTAATAAAATTAGTCAGCTCAGTTCTAAAAATCATCCTCCTCTCATACTGTTGTTAAGAAGGGGAACATTTTGTTTATTTCTGTTTTAAAGCTGGATGCTTTAACAAGGAGACTGACTCACTACAACCTCAAGTGGTTATTAGAGGAATTGCAGCTTTTGTCGGCAGTTGGGGAAAAGAAAGACCAAGGATCGTTATTCCATCTGCAGCATTAGAAGAGGCCCCCACAGCAACAACATCAGCAACAACAGAGATGAAAATCTTATTAAGGGCAAGGGGCTGGGATGGAGTTGGGTTGTGGCTCGCGTGAGCAGCAGCAGCTACACAGCAGCCATAGTCTCGTATGTGTTTACCTAGAGCTGCAGCGTGGACGCACCGTCTGGCCGCCGTGTCGTAGCTGTGACCCGCCTGGTCACATTCACACATGAAGGACCCCTCCACGTTCTCACAACGAGCTGAGCCACACACACCCGGCAGAGACACACACTCATTCACATCTGAAAGACACAAACGCATTTCATTCACATTTTTTAGATTGTTTTGCAGATTAACCCATTAAAAAAACAATAATCTCAGGCACACAAAACAAGAAAGTTAACAGCAAAAACAAACAATAATGAAAGTTAAAAGAAGCCAAATGCCCAATTAAATGCTTGTCTTTGCGGGGCTGCTGTGACTCCGTGCCTGGGGTCACCGTAATGACCCTAATATCATTGAAAAGCGCAGCGTCGCTGCTTTCAGGAACCGTTGGAATTCTTTAAATTGAGCAAATGGTTCAGGAGTTACAGATGTTGAAAACACCCATCTGACGCTAGCGACAGTTTAGGCTTTAGAGGGTCAAACACTGTGATGCTGAAAAAAACATTTGTAGGATCCAAATTCTTAAAATGTCTTTTTGTATTTTTTAGACCCAAAAGCCTCGAATCCTCAAAAGGACTCGGGTGAGCTCATTGTGAAACCTGGCCCCACCTTATCATGCGAATTCCTGAGGTCAGATGTCCCAGGATGTGAGTGGGCGTTAAGGCGTCTGGGAAGGGATCTCAAAACTGGATTATAGATGGCAGAGAGTTGGTGTCGTAAACCACCGCCTCTGTTCAAAGATGGTCGCTCACAGTGGACATAGATGCTTCTTTCACTCCTCTTTCAAACCATCTGTCCTCTCTGTCCAAAATGTGAACATTGGCATCCTCGAAAGAGTGACCTTTGACCTTTAGATGCAGATGAACAGCTGAATCTTGTCCTGTGGAGGTGGCTCTTCTGTGTTGTGCCATGCGCTTGTGAAGTGGCTGTTTGGTCTCTCGATGTAGAGGTCTGGGCATTCCTCGCTGCACTGTACGGCAAACACCACATTGTTAAGTCTGTGTTTTGGCGTTTTGTCTTTCGGGTGAACCAGTTTGTGTCTGAGTGTGTTGCTGGGTCTGAAGTACACCGGGATGTCATGCTTGGAGAAAACCCTCCTGAGTTTCTCTGATACACCGGCTACATAGGGGATGACAATGTTGTTGCGTCTGTCCTTCTTATCCTCCCTCGCTGGTGTCTGATCTTCTTTTCTGTGCCTCTTTGCTGACTTTAAGAACGCCCATTTAGGATAGCCGCACGTTTTGAGTGCTTCCTTTACATGTGTGTGTTCCTTCTTTTTCCTTCAGGCTTAGAGGGAACATGTTCTGCCCGGTGGTGTAGGGTCCTAATTACTCCAAGTTTGTGTTCCAGAGGGTGATGGGAGTCAAACAGGAGGTACTGGTCCGTGTGTGTGGGCTTCCGGTAAACTTCGATGTTGAGGTTGCCATTCTCTTCAATGTGCACAGCGCAGTCCAGGAAAGGCAAACAGTCATCCTTCGTGTCTTCCCTGGTGAACTTGATGTTTTTATCCACAGCGTTGATGTGCGCAGTGAAGGATTCCACTTCTTGTGTCTTGATTTTGACCCAGGTGTCGTCTACATATCTGTACCAGTGGCTGGGTACTCTTCCTTTGAAAGAGCCAAGAGCCTTCCTTTCCACTTCCTCCATGTAAAGGTTGGCTACAATAGGTGACACGGGGGAGCCGTGTCGTCTACACTACACGTCTACTACACGACTACAAGAAGACAGCTCCTTGGAGGACAGGACCAACTTCACACCCGATCAGATTTGCACACTGTTAGACCTCTGCCTCACCACTACATATTTCAAATACAACGAAGGCTATTACAGACAAAAACATGGCTGTGCCATGGGCTCCCCCGTGTCACCTATTGTAGCCAACCTTTACATGGAGGAAGTGGAAAGGAAGGCTCTTGGCTCTTTCAAAGGAAGAGTACCCAGCCACTGGTACAGATATGTAGACGACACCTGGGTCAAAATCAAGACACAAGAAGTGGAATCCTTCACTGCGCACATCAACGCCGTGGATAAAAACATCAAGTTCACCAGGGAAGACACAAAGGACGACTGTTTGCCTTTCCTGGACTGCGCTGTGCACATTGAAGAGAATGGCAACCTCAACATCGAAGTTTACCGGAAGCCCACACACACGGACCAGTACCTCCTGTTTGACTCCCATCACCCTCTGGAACACAAACTTGGAGTAATTAGGACCCTACACCACCGGGCAGAACATGTTCCCTCTAAGCCTGAAGGGAAAAAGAAGGAACACACACATGTAAAGGAAGCACTCAAAACGTGCGGCTATCCTAAATGGGCGTTTTTAAAGTCAGCAAAGAGGCACAGAAAAGAAGATCAGACACCAGCGAGGGAGGATAAGAAGGACAGACGCAACAACATTGTCATCCCCTATGTAGCCGGTGTATCAGAAAAACTCAGGAGGGTTTTCTCCAAGCAAGACATCCCGGTGTACTTCAGACCCAGCAACACACTCAGACACAAACTGGTTCACCCGAAAGACAAAACTCCAAAACACAGACTTAACAATGTGGTGTTTGCTGTACAGCAGTGAGGAATGCCCAGACCTCTACATCGGAGAGACCAAACAGCCACTTCACAAGCGCATGGCACAACACAGAAGAGCCACCTCCACAGGACAAGACTCAGCATCCATCTGCATCTAAAGGTCAAAGGTCACTCTTTCGAGGATGCCAATGTTCACATTTTGGACAGAGAGGACAGATGGTTTGAAAGAGGAGTGAAAGAAGCATCTATGTCCACTGTGAGCGACCATCTTTGAACAGAGGCGGTGGTTTACGACACCAACTCTCTGCCATCTATAATCCAGTTTTGAGATCCCTTCCCAGACGCCTTAACGCCCACTCACATCCTGGGACATCTGACCTCAGGAATTCGCATGATAAGGTGGGGCCAGGTTTCACAATGAGCTCACCCGAAACTCTGGCTGATTGGGACCCACACCCAGTTTCACACCTTGGCTCAGGCGATTAGAGGATCATCAGGGGGTCCTTTTGTCCCTCTGTGGGGGGAAACTCCCACTAGGTTTATATCTGGGACTCTCCACCATTTGACCTTAGAACTGAAGAAGCTTCTCGGATGAGAGGTGAAACGTCTTCAAGTAACTTAAAGAAGTCCAGACGCTTTTCTTTGCAAGCTCCTTTGACTACGATGACCTGGATGACTGAGAACCTTCACAGACATATCGAATCCTCAAACTTGTGCTCTAACACGTACCCACGCAGGTCTTTCCATCGGCGGCGGAGGTGAAGCCTTGGTCACAAATGCAGCGGTAAGTTCCAAACAGATTCTGACAGTAGGCGTTGGCGCCGCACACTGTCGTGTTGGCGCATTCATTAATATCTGATTGAAAGAAGAAACGAGAAGGAAGTCAAGTCCATCCGTTCATCCATTTTCTACGACTCGTCCGGCCTAAGCAGAGATGAGGCCTCCCTCGTGGATGCTGAAGCGTCGGTGACGTGCTCAGACTCACCTTCACAGATCCCAGCGTGGTTCACCTGGTAGCCCGGCTCACAGTTAGTGAGGCAGCTGTAGGAACCAATGGTGTTCTCACATCGCTGTGACCCGCAAATGGAACCACCGGACAAGACGCATTCGTCAACATCTGGAAGAGACAGACAGAGGTCGTTAGACGTCAAGGTTCACAGCTTTGGATTGGCCTGAAACATGAGGCCAACACTTCCTATGGAGCACCTCAGGGTTCAGTACTGGGTCCAGTTAATATCTATGAGTAAGTATGTTGTATGTTTATAAGACCACTGCTGGTTAGATTACAGAGATGTATGGAGAAGAGCTTTGAACCACCTCATGGAAACCCATGAAAGCTTTGAATACATCGGTCCTATTTTAATTTCCTTCTTTGGCTCACAGGAAATCAAAATACTTATTTTAATATTCTTCTTCTATTTGTCACGATTCATTTATCAGTTTATCTGTTCGTCTATTTTTTGGATGGTACTGGCAGCCACGAGGAGATGGACACAGGCTGCAGGTTCATGACCTCCTTTACAGGTCAGGCCTACTTAAACTGGGCTGAAGGTGTGTGTGTGTGTGTGTGTGTGTGCGCATACCAAGGCAGGCAGTCCCCTCGGGGTTGGTGGTGAAGCCGATTTGACATTCGCACTGGAACGAGCCTTCGGAGTTGACACAGCGACCGTCCGAACACACCCCCGCCTTAACACACTCGTCCACGTCTGCACGAAGACACAAGAAGACACAACTGAAGAGCCACAAACAGGCAGCAGCCGAAGGCCTGCAGAGCATCTCACGCAGCATGCAGTGATGTCCGTGGGCTCTGCACGCCATCGCTGACTGCACAGGTGTAAAAGATTTGTGGACCTGACTGTAATATATCCGACACATCAGCTCCGACATCAGTCCTGCTTTCCTGCGACGGTCATGAGGCTGCTGTGGTATTAAACGAAATACTTAAACATCTGAATACGGACGTGCGCACAAACCCAAAGAAGCGTCCTGATAAACGTTCCCCGTTTCATGGGCGGGACTCACCGAGGCAGGCCGTCCGGTTCTCGCTCAGCGTGAATCCCGGCGAGCACACACACGTGTAGGATCCAGGCGTGTTCACACACTCTCCTCTGGAGAAACAGAAATCTCCGTCCAAACACTCGTTAATGTCTGAGGACACACACACACACACACACATTAACGGTTTGACACACCGTTCTGCACGAGGGCGCCTCATCACCACACACATCTGCTGAAGTTATATTTAACTAGCAGAGAGCGACCTCACCTCTGCACTGCCTCCCCAGGCCGGAGGTTCGGTACCCGGGCGCACAGTCGCACCTGAACGAGCCGACGGTGTTCACACAGACCCGCTCTGCCTCACACGCCCTGCCGCTCACACACTCGTCGATGTCTGCAGCACAGAGAGTGACATCATCATTGATGTCGCCAAAGTGCTGCTCACAGGGGGTCATGTGATTGTTGGGTTTTTCTCTGTATCTATTATTGTAGCGTCTACTGTACAATATAAAGCGCCCTGAGCCCACTGTTGTTGTGATTTGGCGCAGTGTAAATAAAACTGGATTGAATTGAAAATTGATTGGCCTTCCCTAACTGATTTGCTCAGAGGCTCCGCCTTCTGCCACTGCGAGCTGAGGATGGATGATGAAACGGTGATGAGTCGAAACATAATGTTGATTTCTAAACAGGATCAGCTCCTGTGTGTGTGTGTGTGTGTGTGTACCTGTACACACTCCATCCACGCTGTGGTATCCCTGCCGACAGTCCACACACCTGTAGGAGCCTTCAGTGTTCACGCACCGCTGACCGGGACAGGAGTCGCCGTCCTCACACTCGTTTATATCTGCACACAGAGTGTGTGTGTGTGAAACTATACTTGTGGTCCCCACAAATTTGAAGACACTTTGAAGAATCTAAATGTGGTTTTCGTGTCAGGGTTACAGTCGGGTCAGGCTGAGGGTGGGAAAGCACGGCAATGAGATGTCCTCACTACGATATGAAAACGAGCGTGTGTGTGTACCTGTGCACTGCCTGTCGGTCAGTCTGAATCCTGCTCTGCAGGAAACACATCTGTACGAGCCCACAGAGTTCACACACATCTGCCCGGGACACTGAGACGGCTCTGCACACTCATCCACGTCTGCACACACACACACACACACACACACACACACACACACACACACACACAGAGTGACATCATACAAACAAACTAACATTTACATCACTAACTATTTGTGACGTGTACCTGTGCAGGTGTTGTTCTGGGGCTTGTAACCATGGTGACAGACACAGCGGTAGCTCCCTGGCGTGTTTTCACAGCGGCCGTTGGAGCAGGGATTCTGACGACACTCGTCGACGTCTGAAGGCACAGCGGGAAAGAGGAAACGTAAACAAACGGGAACGTCAGCGAGTTTCAGGAGGAAGGTTTTTGGTTTCACTGACGGTTCAGGATCCATTTTTTAATAAAAAAGAACAAAATTACAAACAGAGAAACAAGGTTCAAATATACTGTTTTTAAACCCCTTTTAGTCGCACACGTGGGCGTCCTCTGTAGTCCTGCGTTCGCCCAGCGCCGGGGAGCAGTGTGTACCTCGCTCAGGGCTACCTCAGGATAGCCGTTCGGTGGATTTGAACCCCGACCTTCTGATCATGGGGCGACTGCTCTACCTTCTTAATTACATGTTAGTATTGTTTTTACATTTTTGGGATACTTTCATAATTTTCAATAGTTTACAAACATTTTCAAATATTTTTTATTTTTATTAGAGCTCAGCAGCAAACAAAAAATTCTGATGCACTATTATTTTACTGATACTTTAATTTAGATTTTATTCTATATTTATCTTTTCACATTTTGACTTTTATATGAATATATTTACGGAAATCATTTTCACAAGTATAAGTAACATATTTACTAATATCTATTCAGTTTGGGAAAACATGAATATTAATGCTTAAAGGCTTTATGATAGTTTATAACTATAATCGATGAACGGCAGGACGACAGCGTCTGAACGAAACAGCAGCTGAGACGTTTTTATAGTTTACTAAGAATTATTTTCTGATATTTTTCAACTATAAAAAAAAAATCAACTAGATGTTTTCATTGAACTATTTAAATTAAAATAATTATTATTGTAACATATTTGTGTACCTCTGCAGACGTTGTTGAGCAGTCCGTGTCCCGGCGGGCAGGAAACACAGCGGTACGAGCCCGGCGTGTTCACACACTCCTGACCCGGACACTGCAGAGGGTCGGCACACTCATCCACATCTGACACACACACATCAGTGATGTCATTTATAGCAGATTTATCAGTCGGATAATTAAGGCCAGCTGTCTTCTGATTGGCTGACTGACTCTCTATGACATCATACAAACCCACGAGTTGAAAAAACTCCTGTAAACTGAGTGTTTAGAGCAGTCTGCACAGGTCTAACGTGAGAGTGCAGCTTTTCTGAACCGTGTGAGGCTGTCTGGAAATCATCTCTAAAATAGAAATTAATTAAGCTGAGCCGTGGCGGCCCTTTACCTGTGCAGGTGTTGCCAACGAGCCTGTAACCAAGCCGACAGATGCACCTGTAGCTGCCCGCCGTGTTGTCACAGCGACCATTAACACAGGGATTCTGCCGGCACTCGTCGATGTCTGAGGAGCCAAACAAACTTTTACTAAACATGTTCTGATTTAGGACAATTTTTCCAACATTTCAATAAAATGTTTCAATTTCAATAAAAAGGTTCCAGAGTTTTATTTTCTGTAATGTGGTTTCATAACTCGTGTTTATGTTGTGATCTTAAAGGTCCGGACTGCGCAGACGTGCTGAAGCATCTCACGGCTGTCACCGGGCAGGAAAACAAACATGAAAACGCTTTAAAAAAGACAGGAAGTGGCCGTCACCTTGGCAACTGGTCTGCTGGCTGTTGCCTCTGTATCCAGATGGACACACACATCTGTAGCTCCCAATGCTGTTCACACACTGTCCTACTGAACACACAGCTGGAGACTGCAAACACTCGTTCACATCTGCGCACACACACACACACACACACACATTATTATAAAAACATACAAAAACAACTGAACAAATACAACATTCAGTTTCTGTGTGCACATACACACAAACCATGTTTGGAAACTATCCACGGAAAAGAAAATAAGGAAAATATTGAATGTAAAATAAACGAAATCTATTCAAATGATGTTGCATTTGTTTATTTGTAAAATAAAAATTACTGTTATTGTAAAATATCTGTTAATCTGCAAATTAAAAATAATGCAGAAATATTTTTCTATAATAAACATGATGTGATACAATATGATGACTTTCAATAAGTTCATGTAGTAACTGTTGCTGCTACAGATCGTATCGTTACAAACTCTCCGTCTGATGATCAGCTGACATTTAAAACTGAAGGATTCACACGTTCATATCTCACCCTGGCAGTGTGTGCGCTGCGAGCTGAGCTGGAAGCCCCGATCACACACACAGGTGTGTTTCCCACCTGGCTGATCCACACAGCGGCCACGGCCACACACCCCCGGCCTGCTCTCACACGCGCCTTGTACTGCTGCACACAGAAACATGGCGGTTAAGGTTCGTCACCCGCCGAGCGTCTGCAGCTGACCTCAGGTCAGCGCTCTTACACGTCAGATCGTTCACATAAACACAAAGACAGTTTTATCAAACGGATTCTGCTTTGATCTGAGCGAACTGACAGAACAGATGAAGGACGTCCTTCCAACACGCCGTCCTCTCCGTCCAGTACTCACTCTGAACTCTGGGGGGCGTCGTGCTCACAGCCGGTCTGGCTTCCAGAGGGAGGTCTTCGCTGGGTCTCGACCCACGCTCGGGGCTCTGCGGCTGGGCCGGAGCGGGGAGGGAGTCCCCTCTGGATGGCGGCGGATCGGCCCGATACACTGAAGAGAAACGATCGGCTGCTGAGAGCAGAAACAACGACAGGTCAGTTTGTCTTCAGCAGCTCCTTCCTCTCTGACACAATCATCTTCATCAAACCAAAGTGCAGCAGGTAAAGGTTGTTCATAAACGCTGCCAAAGACTTCCTGCTTAGTAGATGCAGAAGAAGCTCTGCTAAGATTTTAATGAATCACTCAGCCTCGATTCAAAAAGCAAAGGAAATTAATATTAAATATAATAATAATAATAATAGTAAATTTTATTTAAAAAGCACCTAAGACACCCAAGGACACTTACCAATGTACCACTTAGAATAAAACACATAATAGAACAACGACACAATGAAGAGCAATAAAACAAAAGCTCAAGATAAAATTAACAAACAGTGGATTCACAGTGAATATGCAGATTTGAACAGATGGGCTTTGAGTTGGGATTTAAACTGGAGGAGAACCAATGTTTCTTATATCTGGGAGCAGAGCAGCTGAAAGCTCTGCTTCCCAGGGTGCTGAGGCGGGAAGAAGGCCCAGCAAGCTGGATAGAAGAAGAAGATCGAAGTGAGCGGGCAGAAGAGATCGTGCTTAACAGGTCGGAGAGGTAAGGAGGAGCGAGGTTATGAAGGGCCTTGAAGGTGAGCAGACGTTTGTCTGAGATTTCACTGGGAGCCAGTCAAATTCCCCCAAATTTTGGGGGAAATCATGCAAAAGAAAATCACAGTAGTCAATGCGGGAGGTAACAAGACTGTGGACAAGAATGGACGTAGACTGGGTGGAAAGAGAAGGAAGCAGTCTGTTAATGTTGCGTAGGTAGAAATGGGCAGAACGGGGGAGATTTATAGGAAAGTGAACTGTCTAGATCAGCGGTCTCCAACCTTTTTTGCGCCACGGACCGGTTTATGCCCGACAATATTTTCACGGACCGGCCTTTAAGGTGTCGCGGATAAATACAACAAAATAAAACTAGTACCGGTACCGAAAAAAAGAAGATTTATTCATAACACACGTGAAAAGACCCAGGAAAACCGAGTTAACGATAAAAACGATAACAAAATAACACTGAAAACTATACATTTCACACCTGAGCCTCAACTCTCGCGGCCCGGTACCAAACGACTAATGGACCGGTACCGGTCCGAGGCCCGGGGGTTGGGGACCGCTGGTCTAGATGACACCAAGGCTCTTAACCTGAGGTGAAGGGAAAAGTGTGGAGTTATCGATGGTGAGTGAGAAATGATTCGCCTTCAGCAGGTTGGATTTAGTGCCAATAAGGAGGATTTCAGTTTTATCCTCATTAAGTTTAAGAAAATTAGAGCTGAACCAGGATTTTAATTCAGTTAGGAATTCTGTCAGGGAGGAAGGTGGGAGGGAGGAATCAGGTCTGCAGGAGAGATGTGGCTGGGTGTCGTCGGCAAAACTGTGAAAGTGAAGATCAAATGTGAAGAAAATATAAAAGTGCAATAATAAAAAACAGCGGCAGAGCCTCACAGTGTTAGATGCTTTTATATGCTGCAGGTTGTTGTAACTCATGTTGTGTTCATGTTTGTCAAACATGTGTGAAAAGGCTTCTTTAACATAACCCAACAGCTTTTAGAGGATTCTGCTCTAAATCGGACCTCAGGTCTCCTGAAACGTCTCACTGTCTGTAAAGTTGAAATAAAACTGTTGCTGGTGTTTATCGATGATTCCCAAAAGAAAACTTCGCTGTTTTGCTACCTTGGCTCCCGGCGGACGGAGGCTCAGGTCTCAGTTGTGTTGAGTCAGGTCGGCTCTGCGAAGGCCGGGTTCTGCCCTGGGTGGCCGAGGTGCCAGCACTGCCAGGCTGCACAGGCCTGGAGGAGGACGAGGAGGACGAAGAGGAGGAGGAGGCGGGAAAGCCTGTGCCTGGGCGGGGCTGAGGTTGGGGCTGGGGAGGACTGGGTCTGGTCCCAGCTCCTGTGGCACTGGAGGTACTCGCTCCACCAGAGGGAGGGGGTTTCAGTAGAGACCCGGACCCTGAAACAGGACCTGCAGGGGGGGGACTCAGGCTCATCACACTGACTAACACATCTTTGTTTAAATCGATCTGCAGGTGTAATCTTAATCAACCAAATCGTCTTCAAACATGACTTAGAAACAATCAAAAACAAGAGTTCATCTGAAACAGAGTCAGGATGTAAACGCTGCAACGGTGACAACATTAAATCTGATTCTGGATGAGTTCAGGTTCAGTTTAAGAGGAGCTCAGTCTTTAAACTTTAAAGTTTTTAATGCTGTCATAATTTATAATTATTATTATTGTTATTATTGATCATTAAGGTGGAGCAGACCCAACACTCCCATGACAGAAGCATGAGCAGCCGGTGTACCCTGGTTGTCCTTGTTGCTGCCGTTTACCAGCACAGCTCCGCCCCCCTCCGGTTCGCTGACTCTCTGGTTGAATTTAAGAGTTGAAGGCGAGTATTGGTAACCAGGACCAGCGGGACAGATCTCCTTAAAGGCCACTGAAGGAGGAGATGGAGAGAAGAGAGAGGACACACTTGAAAATTCACCTGAAGCCAAATAAGCTGAGTCGTGACGTCGTCCTCCTGAACCTACCTGAACCGAAGTACGGACACCTCTGGCAGTCGGGTCCCCAGGCTTTGCCGACACGGCTGCAGCAGCAGATCTGCTTGGTGATGCTTTTGAGAATAGGCAGGGAGCAGGAGGACGGACCCAGACCTGAACCCAGGACCCGGTAACACTGACCCTTCTCCTCAGAAATGACACTCTGGGCTGAGGAGGACACACAGGAAGGAGGGGGACTCGTTACACAGATGATCCACCCGAAGCTCGGCCGGGACCTGAAGCAGAGCGCTGCATGCAGAACAAGTACATGCTGTACCCAGACCCGCTCGGTTTAAATGACACAGGAAGACGTGGCAGGCGATGCAGGAACAGGAAGCTTTCCGACGACACAGAACATCAGCAGGCCGTGTCAACAGATCTAAATTCAGATGGAAGTTTAAGCACCTGCAGACACGGCTTCACAAGGACCTCAGTAACCTCCCATGCAAACATCTGGATCATGGCTTCTATCAAAGAGGACACGAGTGTTGGCACCGCTCTGATATAAAGATGGGCGCAAATTCTGGGTCTGAAAAATGAAACCGACACTGAAGTGCTCCAAAGCTGCATTCTCTCTACTGACCAGCAGGGGGCAACTCCTCAAAACGAGTAGATGAGCACGAAGCGTTCCTTCCTAACCAAGATAGTCAGGTTAGGAAGCTTCATCCATACCTGCTAGTTAGTGTTCAGCAACATCCAAGTAAAATCCAAGAATTTCACTCATTGAAACTGGAGCTCTGCCTCCATGGACAGGTTGTTACTACAGTAACCTCACAGCAGGTCACATTCAATTCAATTTTATTTATATAGCGCCAAATCACAACAAACGTCGCCTCAAGGCGCTTCATAGATACAGAGAATAACCCAACAATCATATGACCCCCTATGAGCAGCACTTTGGCGACAGTGGGAAGGAAAAACTCCCTTTTAACAGGAAGAAACCTCCGATAGAACCAGGCTTAGGGAGGGGCGGGGCCATCTGCTGTGATTGGTTGGGGTGAGAGAATCATGATGTCATTTAAAATGCTCCAACAGCACAAACACGGTCCAGAGGTCCAATTCGGGTGAAGCTAGCAGACAGCTACTGACACCTGTGCCACCATCCACCTGCCAGTCAAATAGGCCACGCCCCTAATAATGCACACTGTAAGCCAAACAGGTGAGTTGTGCAAACATTCTTGTTATGAAGGAGAAAATTATCTGTAAAAACCAAACAGTTTATCAGTGTATCAGGCTGTAAACTAAAGCTTCAACATGTGAGTCTATGGGGACTGACTCACTGCTGCCTCTGCTGGACGTCAGAGGAACTGCAGCTTCATTTGCTTCAGTGTTGGCTTCATTTTTATTCTGCTTTATTTCTTTTACAGGAAACAGACTCTAGATTGTGGGGAGGGAGCTGCGCCGAGGGGATAACTCAGCCCAGTAAGCGCAGGTTAAAACACAAACAGGAAGTAGAACAATAGAAAAAGCACAGCCGTGTGGATGTCAAACAAAAAACCTTCAATTTGACAAAACAATGATTTGGATATAAAAAATATTTCCAGGAAAGGATAGAGATTGAAAAACACACAAACCCAAACCAGACACACTGTTAAAAAAAGTAAAGCTTTGATTAGAGCGCTGTCATCAGTTACCGGGTAGACCAGCATCCTGAAGCTCCTCCTCCTTTGATTCACTGAATGCCGGTCGGAATAAGCAGAGCACCGGTCAGGCTTCACAAAAACCATCTGAGCACTCCCCCTCATGTTCCCCAAAGAACAACGAGCAGAACAAAGATTCAAAGTTGACCTTTAAAAACTCATTATTCCTGCTGAAGGTCTGAGCCCAGTCCGAGGAATCTCATCTTCAGATTTTCAGCAAAGCTCAGACTAAATCAACATTTCTTTGTAAGAAAAATTGTGTTTAGAACATCTTTAAACTTACAGCAATGCTGCATTAGTGTAACTTTAATACCTGTTGATGGCTGTTTGAAGTTGAAATCAGCCAACACTGTGTAGCTTGTCTGATAAACTACACAGACACTGGAGTAATAATTTGTCCTGTGTTATATTATTTTATCAGTTTCAGTTTGCAGGTTGTCTGTGTGTCCTACACCGGGTTTGTGAGTAGACTCCTGTGGTATCAAAGTGACATCATCACACTCGCCAGTCCAGCCTTTTACACCTTAACACAAAAATGATGCTTTTGAACAGAAGCTAAAGTTAAAGCTGAGTCTGCAGTGCAGTTGTTGAGGTGGCGCAGGGAGCCAAACCCTCACTGCCCACTGTGTTACAGCTGTAGTAGAAATTAGAGTTACTTCCAGCTGTGCAGCAGCTTCAGCTTTTCTGTACTTTGATGGCGCTGCACAGCTAAACTTTGAGAGAGACGAGCCAACCAAAGTCCGGGAGAAACTTGGGGAGCTCAGACGGATTCAGGAAATCCTGACAGGAGTCGGCGTCATTCCTCATTTCATTCCCAAGCCGGCGGCGGCGGCAGCGTGCGTGTAAATGTGCGTTACTTACAGATGCAGATTCCATGTGAGGCGTCGAGGATGAACCCCAGCCTGCACACGCAGCTATAGCTCCCCCTGGTGTTCACACAGATGCCGTTCTCACACAGCCCCGGCTGCAGGCACTCATTCACGTCTACACACACACAAACACTTCAGGCTTTTCTCAGCTCTCAAAGCGATCCGACGTCAAACGTCCTCTAAGACACCGTTTATTTACTTACGCCCGGATCCCGAGTGGGCTCATCAGAAAACTAAACTTTTTAAAGATGGATCAGTCGTCTGGTCGTAAATAAAGAAATCCATCGCATAGGAAACATGGAGACTTTAAACAAATCAGATGAAGATTTCTTCATCTTGGAAGCAGGTCAGAAGGTCAAGAGCTGAAGATCTTACATTTGGTAGCTGACAGTTCGTTGGTATTATCTTTATGTTAATTCTGATCGATGTCACTTTTGTTCACGCAGTAAATATGTTTTTGATCGCTAATGTCTAAACAGACTGGAATATTTATAAACTTCTGACTTTAAAAGCAGTTACGACAGTTAGTTATGATTATTTTCTCCAAGAAATCTGTGTCGAGATAAAGAGATTAATGACGTGACCATGGCAGAGTAACAGAAACAGCTGTCGGAGAATCATCACACTGAAGCTATTAATGCTAATATCAGCCTGTAGAACTACAGTCTAAGGTTAAATTAGGCAGTTAAACTTTTAATTGTTACAGCTCAGATTTTTGGTTTCTTTCTACTAAAACTTTCTGATAAAATGTTGGTGGAAGAAGTTTTGGTTCCCTTTGCAAAGACGAACAAATCTCAGTATAAAATAGATTAAATAAGGATTATTTTACATATTAATTCGTTAAAAGCAGCCACAGTAGTGTTGTTATTCCTGGATTTATTTGTAGTTTGATGACACATATCTGCAAATGACCACATGTTGATCCGATTTTGTCCTATGTATAGTATTGTATATAGTATTGTAACTGACCAGGGCTGCTCTGAGTAGTTTTTGTACAAGTTTTGAAAACAGGAAGGCATATCTGCTAATTATTCCTTTATGTAATATTTTCATAACAATTATTCAGGCACTACGTGAAGCTGTCAGCCAGTCCCGTGAAAACGTTACTGCTGTGGTTTAATGACAGAACAGGAGCGGATGGACCTGCTGATCCGTTTCTCATTTAACAGACGTTCACATTTAGGAAATGAAAAGAAAGAACCTTCTCCGATCGATCGTTTAGTTTCTCTGTTGTTTAAAGAACAGAATATTTCCACCGCCTGTACGATTACAACCGCCAAACTCACCGACACACTGCGTTCCATTGGCTCGCTCAAACCCAACTGGACAGCTGGCATCGCTCTGACCTAACAATGATCAATAACCAAATACACGGTGATCAATCACCAGTTCTTGTGGAATAATTATCTGATCACATACTTATATTTAATGTTTGCTAGGAGAGAACACAAAACACAGTTCTGCACTGTTTCTAAGAAATATATTACAAATTAAATTATTTATAAGAAAAAGGTTGTAAGATGAACAGAGTTTGTTACATTAAAGTCAAATTAGGTCAAACAGAAACACCAGGGGGCGCCATCACAAAGCCAAAGCTATAAACAGCTTTAAAGATCTTCTGGTCAGTTTTAATGAACCATGACAAACATCAAAAACTGTACCAGTTATGTGTGTGTGTGTGTGTGTGTGTGTGTGTGTGTGTGTGTGTGTGTGTGCGTGTGTGTGTGTGTGCGTGCGTGTGCATCCAGGCCCTCTTTTCTGTTCTTTAAAGGTGTATGCCGTCATTCTTTACAGGCTGGTGTGAAGCTGGATGCCAGCAGTTGAGCTAATATGATTTCCTGAGTGTGTGTGTGTGTGTGTGTGTGTGTGTGTGTAAAGCCTACAGTCCCACAGTTGCATTCCTGTACTGTTAGTCAGCTCTAAAAGAACAAGGCAGCGCGATTACTTACTGTGTGTGTGTGTGTGTGTGTGCTTGTGAGGACACACTGCTGGGTTCTCACTTGGAGGCAGACCTCGGGAGGCCTGTTAAACGGTTTGGACCTGATTCGATTTCAGTGTTGAAATCATGATGTTTGAGTTCCTCAGAAGACATGTATTAACTACAGTCCCCACAAAGACAGATGAACAAATATGAGTGTGTGTGTGATGAAGTCCAACAGTTACATAAGCAGCTACTGGTGAAATATTTCCCAAATATTAAAGTCATGAAGTAGCAGACCCTCACTCACAGAAAAAGTGTTAGTATAACTGTGCTGGTACAGGTATCTTTGTGAGGACGTCTATAAACTCGAGCCTAAGTGAGGACATTAGTGAAGAGTGAGGACTTCTTCTCTCGCAGAAAAAAGGAGAGCTTTCTAAAGACCTCTTTTATGACACCTTTGCTTGCTGACCCTAAACCACTAAATCAAGCCGGTGTAATGCTGCAGCAGCATGCGACTTTACATAGCATGTGGCCGTCAGCTTTTCACATGAATGTCGGTTTCAAACGCCACTGCTGGCCCCTTACTCTGCCACCTTTCTACCTTTTACAGAAAAAGGCGAGGAGGAATAACAGTGCATTGTTTTAATATTGATGGGTCCTTTTCTTTAGATATAAAACACTGCAATGACCACCAGCATGAAACAGATGTCATACTACAATATTCCTGCTACCAGGGAGTGTAAACAGTGCATGTCTGGTTTACTGTCAGGGACAAAGTTAGAGCTATGGGAACTTTTTTAATTACCAGAAGGTTTTTGGGCCTAATTTAATGTCTAAAGCAATAATAAAATGTCAGACATGGTAGGTTATGGAAGCCTGAGTGGACCACACAGTGTGTTATGTTGTGTTATATGAGTATTTTGTATACCTGTGATCTCAGGACAGATGACACAGTCATCGATGCCCCAGGCCTTTCCGATCCCTCTGCAGCACATTTCCTTGCTCCGAAGGCCAGGAAGAGGAGAGCTGCACTAAAAACAAACACAGTCCAGGATAAATCTGATGGACCGCAGTCATGCTAACATCTATCAGGCTGGACTTTCATCAAAACAAGACGCAACAATATGCATCGTGTAGCAACAAGATGATTTAAGGACTTCTTTGTCATTTTAAAGGATGTACGACCATGTGTTTGTCTTTTTGTAATCACATTAAAGTTGATCTATTCAGTATTTCCTTACTTCCTGTCATATATCTCCTAACACAGTGATAACTCGCCAAATGATGAGGTGTATATGCACAAGCAATCCCTGTGTGCCAAAGGCTCAGCTTTCAGATTGCTTTAAACACTCAGTTTCAGACTGTTGGTTCTACTCTTGGATCCCTATGATGTCATAGATCCCTAACATGGGTTCAAGGTCATGCTGACATATTGTGCCACTCACCTGTCCGTCTTTAACCTCTCTGAAGCAGTACTTAAAGCTGGACTGCTGGGTGTAGACGCTGTCCCCTGTCACAGTCTGGGCCAGGACTCTGCTGCCAGCAGGAGCCGGAGCACCTGCTGACCCTGAGGAAGAGGAGGAGGAAGAGAGCGTCCGCAGGGTGGGAGTGAATCCAGACACCTGGAACGAGAAGATTCAACTTACCTACAAGCAAGTGAATGCAAAACATACAGGCATATTCAATGAAAGGGTTAAAAATAAATGAATAAATGACATTAAACTTGTTCTGTGGTTAAAAGTTTAAAACTCCTGCAAGAAATTAAGACGACTGTTTAGATGTGCGTCTGTCAGTCGGACCTCGGGTACAGGAGGAACATGGTGGTTTCGTCCTGGTTGTGGAACTCTGGCCCAGCTTTTTATGAGCTCCCAAGGAGGAGCACAGGAGTTTGTCACCAGTCTATATGTTCTTTGTGGATTGGAAGAAGGCGTTCGACTCTGTGGGATTCCTGTGGGAGTTGCTTCGGGAGTATGGGGTGTCTAGCCCATTGCTACGGGCCATTCGATCCTTATACAACCTTTGCAAAAGCTTGGTCTGCATAGCCGGCAATAAGTCGGACCCGTTCCTGGTGGGTGATGGACTCCGCCAGGGCTGCCCTTTGTCACTGCTGATGGCCTCCAGCTCGCAGCAGTTCCCAATCGAGTGTTAAGCAGCGGGAATGAAAATCAGCACCTCCAAATCTGAGGCCATGGTCCTCAAAAGGGTGGAGTGCCCACTCCGGGGCAGGGACGAGTTCCTGCCCCAAGTGAAGCAGTTTAATAATAATAATAATGGATTGCATTTATATATATATATTCGAAACCCTCAAAGCACTTTACAATGCCACTATTCATTCACTCTCACATTCACACACTGGTGGAGGCAGCTACAGTTGTAGCCACAGCTGTCCTGGGGCAGACTGACAGAAGCGAGGCTGCCATATCGCGCCATCGGCCCTTCTGGCCATCACCAGTAGGCGGTAGGTGAAGTGTCTTGCCCAAGGACACAACGACCGAAACTGTCCAAGCCGGGGCTCGAACCGGCAATCTTCCGATTACAAGACGAACACCCAACTCTTGAGCCACGATCGCCTTGGTTAAGTATCTCGATGCCTTGTTCGAATGATGCGGGAAGTGAGCGGGAGATCAACAGATTGGTGCTCTGGCTGGTCACGAGCTGTGGGTAGTGACCGAAAGAACGGGATCACAGATACAAGCGGCGGAAATGGCTGGCCTCTCCCTTAGAGAGAGGGTGAGAGGTTCTGCCATCCCGGAGGGGCTCAGAGTAGAGCCGCTGCTGCTCCACATCGAAAGGAGGCAGCTGAGGTGGTCGAGGCATCTGACAAGGATGCCTCCTGGGCGAGGTGTCCAGGCATGTCTCACCCCTCCAGGGCAGACCCAGGACACGCTGGAGAGATTATATCTCTTGGCTGGCCTGAGAAGGCTTCAGTGCTCCCCCGGAGTAGCTGGAGGAGGTACTTAGGCTGCTTGCCAAACGACATGGCCCCGGATAAACGGAAGAAGGTCGATGGATTTAGATGTTTTTAAAGAACTTCCAAGATTTTTTTTAAATAACTAAAGAATTCTATATTTAAGAAAACAATTGTTTCAAATAAAATCAAAGATTTAAATGATAAAAAATAAATTATAATATAAATTATATTATATAGATATAATATAATTATTATTAATTAATAAAAATGTAATAAAAGATCATTAAAAGATTTAAAAATTCCAATTGTAAAATTTAGAGATTATTAATAACATGTAAAATAATAAATCTGAGAACAAAACAAAAGAATATGTGGAAATATAAAAATATGTAAAAACAGATGACATAAATGCAAAAACTGAATATTAATGTTTATGAAATAAACAAAATAAAAAGCTTGTAAAACCTCGACGACTGTGAGAGAATATTATTTAAATGCCTGTGGCCAGAAATAAATAAAGACATTTACAAAACTATAAGAATGTAAAAATACAAGAAACGAAACAGCTGTTCTTTGTTTTATCAACAGCTTGAACAAAACATTTATCATCACATGATGACTGACAGTTTAATCGTCCAATCAGAGGAGCTGTTAATGTTCTTACCTTCACCTGGTGGACCTTCACGTTGGCCTCAGGGGGGTGCTGAACTCTGACCTTCACCATGGGCCCGCTGGGCGCTGCACGTGCGTGTGAACATTAAAGGAAAACTGCAGTGAGGCACCATTCACAATAGCAACAAATTACCAATGGAAGCCCGAAGCTGCCAAAAATGTATCAACTAAATGACCAATGACAAACGAATAAAGATATTATTACATATAAACATAATAATGTCAGAACAAAACTGAGCAAACTAAAACTGAAATCAATAATCTGTAAAATATTGAGATATCAAGAAATATTTTTAAAAATTCTATATTTCTAAACTCCAAAGAGTTACACAAAAACGTCATAGCCACCCACAGACACAGTTGGGGTTAAAGGTCACAGGTCACTTACCTCCAGCAGTCATCGTCTCTGCGTCCCGTCCTAGCGGCAGCAGGAACTCAGACCGAACCAGCTCCTGATTGGATGCCATGGCAGAGAGGAGAGCGGGCTTGACGATCTCATTGGTGGAGAAGGCTGCAGAGGAGTCTGTGGGCGTGACGGGGATCTGGCAGAACTTCCCAGTGAAGTTTGGCGGGCACAGGCAACGGTCCTTCTGCAGACAGACTCCGCCGTTCTTACAGAGCAGAGGACAGAGGACTGCGGGAGGCAAACAAACCTGCTTACTTATCTGTTCAGTAAATAAATACAATCACTGATTCCTGTCAGCTGTTTACAGAACAACAGCAGTAAAATCTGTCAAATTAGGAAGAGCTCACACAGGCTAAGGATCAAAAGCTTCAGTTCCTTTAATGTACAGCAGAGGCAGCAGTGAGTCAGTCCCCATAGAGTGCCATGTTAAAATAACACCTCTACGCTGGGAGGATGCTCGTATTAATTGTATTAAAGCTTAAAGTTGAATAATTGAGGGCGTGGCCTCTTTGCCCAACAGGTGGATGGTGACACAGGTGGCTGTAGCTGCTAGCTGTCTGCTACGCTTCACCTGAGCTGGACCTCTGGACTATGTTTGTGCTGTTGGAGCTTTTTGGAGCATCTTTAATGACATCGTCTGACCAATAACATGAAATAATTTGTCATTTTCTACATCAGTCTTTGATTAGTGAAGTAACCAGGAGACAGAAAAAGTTTCCAGAAGAAATCTGATCGTGTGTGAGTTTAATGAGCCTGCTGCTCTGTCTCCTGGGTACCGTCTGGACCAATCAGGGAACAACAGAAGAAGCATTTTAAGAAATGATTGGTGATATGTGGGTCTGAACAAAGCTAACTGCTATGATGGGATAGCAGGCTCCACCCACTTCCTGCATGCTGTGTGAGCTCAGCCTCAGGACGCTGGTGTGCAGTTACCCAGAGTTCAGCTGCTGCTAATTAACTGATACACAAAGGCCTTAGCACTGCAGCCGTGACCTTTCTGGTCTTCAACCTGCCAGTTTGAGTCTAAACACCAAAGCTAGTCCTGTTCCCTCCCCACAAAAACACAAATGCCATGGCTCTGTGATCTGACAAAGTGATTCTGCACTTACAGCTGTAATTCAGGCACCCGACACTGTCGTCTCTGTTTGATGAGTTCAGGTTTAAAAACAGACATCGGTAGATGAAGAATATCTCCCGTGACTTTGTTTCATATATTCAGTTTCTTTCTTTTTATCTGTAACCACTGAATGGTTATTTTCAACTCATTTGCAGTATTGGAAATTAAGACTTCTTCAACATAACCTTTTATAACCCACGGGCAGTACCTTTTCAGCCCACCGGGGGAGTCTAGCGCTAAAACAGACGATATAAAAGATGAATGTTGTTACTGTGACGTCGAGTCCTGTTCTGAAGTTAAGCGTTTTCACCATTTACAGTGTTTTGACGAGTGAGGGGAAGCTCTGACATCTTTTCTGGCACTTAAAATGAGCAAAATTTCAAAAATGGACTTTCTGTTTTATTGCATATAATGACTGAGCTCATAAACCCATCAGGAAAATGTTTACAGAGCTCGGGGCTGGGGCTGTTTTTCCATAGGCTTGCAGAGGAACTCTTGAGTCGGATCAAACTCGTGTTTGAACTTCAGTAAAAAGATGAACGACTTCCACTGCTGACGCTCCGTGTGTGTCCGTGTCCACGCCCTCACAGTGTGCGTGTAGTCCTGTTTGTTGATGTTACTCTATCACTCACTCACACACACACACACACACTGCACTGCTGCGTGTGTGTTGCTGTAAACACAGTTATCATGCTGGACATCAAACCACAGATGGACCACATCAACACAAACACACTCGGAGAGTTTGGACGGCGTTCCTGGGGCAAAGCTGAGAAAAGACAGAGCGAGTGTGGGGGATTACACTGATGAAATACTGTAAACACTGAGAAACTGATGGAGAGAATAAACAGAGACAAACATGAAAAATCTATGAGATGAACTTTGGTTTTGCCCGTCCCCATTGGCCAATGTCTGGAAGCCGAGAGGCAGCACCTGGAGGCTTTGAGCTGTAGCTGTACTTCATCCTGTGTCTGTGTGGGAGTTTAAAAATGTAGGGTGCCAAGTATTCACAGCTTCGGGCTCACATTTCATATCTTTAACGAATGATCTGAAAGTCTGGTTTAATCTGAAAATCTGAACGTCACAAAATATCAAACACACTCCAACCCAAAGCCACAAAAGAACAAAGACTAACACTGATCTAGTTTAGCTCACACACAGCACTGCAGCTCACTAATGACTCAGTCACACTAAGACAAACATGAGACAGTCACCTCCTGAAGACTAGTGAATGTTGGATGATCTGATATCGTCGTGTTGGTGTTGTTCCCAGATCATCATGAAAATGTTGTTCCAGGATCAACATTGCAAGTGACCAATCAGAATGTTACGACGTTATTCTTTTGCGCGCCAACCCATTCGTGCATTTATGAAATTCCAATGTTGCAAGGACAATATCAGTTCTGCTTAGCGTTTATTAAAGGGTTAGGGTCAGGGTTAGGGTCCGTTGATCGGCGGACAGAAGCGGTTTCTCGCAGCTTAAGTACAGTTTTTTGTTTTACGACGGTTTTTCCCGAAGTCGCAAAAGTATGACATCACAACATTCTGATTGGTCACTTGCAACGTTGATCCTGGAACAACATTTAGTATGATGATCTGGGAACAACACCAGCACGACACTATCAGATCGTGCAGTGAAAGTTGGTGTGTGCCCAGTCATTGCATGGAATATTTTCAAATCCAATCACTTTTACTGTCACATCACGTTTTGGTACACTGCTCCAGCACATGTGAGTGCAAGCTTTACAAACAACAGAGGTGTGCAAAACACAAGAAACATAAGAAACAACAAAATATAAGAGCAGCAATGTGAGAATTTTAAGGATAAATGTACAAATAAATATAAATATGTACAAATATAAGAATTCACTCAGCAACCATTTGGAAGTAGTTGAATTGACCAACCTGGACTGACTGAGACAGACAGACTGACTTCTTCGTCCCTTTTTATCAGCGTGTCGATGACCCAAAGTCATTATCCGGTCTTTAAGTGATGACGTATGAACTCTGCTTCCGGGTCCAAACTACTCTCCGTTTATTAAGGCTGTTGTGTTTTTAACATGTTTTAATGCTTTGTATCTTGTTCTATTGAATCTGAACAAGCCCCTAAAAACAGTCAGTGATCACTGTCGGCCTCTCTGTTCGTTTTAAAGTACAGTTTTTAAACCTTACGATGTAGCTACAGCCCAGCAGCAGTATATGAATGACTAACCTCGTATTGTGGATGGATAATCTCAGTTGTTGACTGACTGAAGTTTGGTCCTTTTACAGCATCCTGCCATGCGATTACATTTGTTCCTGACCACCGAGAACACTCACGTTAACTTTTATCGAGTGGAAAAAAGTTAGCTTGTTTATATTATGCTAACATAGCTGTGTCGCTAGCGATCACGTAGCACATCATTATATAGCAGCTAGCCAAACTTCAGTAACCCTACAAACGTCACTGCTGTTTAGTTTTCTGTCTTCATTTATGTTGGAAGTGACAGCAGAGCTGTACGTTTGAATTCTTTCAGAAATCTCAGTCAGAACATGCTATATCATGTTTAGGTGGAAGCTAGCGAGCTAACTTCCTGCTAACTTCTAACTCTGTTAAACTTCATAAGTCCTGTTTTCATGGATGCCTGGATGTTAAACTTTATTGTTACACCTGGTAAAGCAGCAACGCTGATGCAGACCTGGTCACAGCACCAATTTGAACGGCAACAAGATCACAAGTTCACCACACGTGGTTGCAGTAACTGTGGTTGTGCCGTTGCCCACAAACACTATTTAGCACCCGTGTGTGAGTGTAACATTCACGGTCACTGGTGTCTTTACAGGTTTTAAGGAGGTTACCCAGAGAACCTTTACGTCTAATGCAAAGCGCATATCTCCGTGTTTTTCAGTTATGGAAACTCGGTACATCTGCCCTCAGATAGGACTTCAAAACCAGGAGCTTCCTAAAAATGTTGCACTTATGATGTAAATGTGAAAAAAGAAGGAAGAAAACAACAATAGCATGTGTGGTTTCCTGCCACACCGTGACCGTCACCTCCAGCACCTCCCACAGGTCACACTCAGCTTGTTTTTTCCTGACCCGCAATCCAAATTTATCACTGAACAACAGATACGACTGTGAGACGCAGCAAACCGCACATGCACAAACTCTCCCTGGCAGTTCAGCAGCTAATTAATTTAGTCAGCTGCTGCTAGCCTGGTGGATTTACTTGAAGAAGTGTGATTAAAAGTAGCTGAAGAATCTGCCAGCCGTGGATGTGCAGACAGCCGTCACCGGGTTATTGGGATACGGAGGAAAAACTTCAAAACGTTAAGAGTCTCAGGAAGATTTTCTCCTCTTTATGGAGGCTTTTGTTGCTTTCTGTTTTGGTTACCCAGTTACAGTCCAGTTCCTGTAATAGACTTAAATTACCCGAACCCCACAAGGAATACATTATCCCCCACCTCGCTCTGTTAATCCTGTCCAAATGGAATCGACATCCATGCTAGCAGCTCTGAGAAGTTGCTCTGAAATGTTAATATTTAGTTTATTTAGAATTTATATTGCTTTGGTTTGTATGTTTTGACAGATAACATCTCCCGTGATTTCCTTTACATTCGTGCGCTTCTCTGTTTTGATTGTTAGTCTGTATGTAAAGCGAGAGAGGCTGATGGGGGGAACAGCTGTTTGGACAGGGGGATTAACCTCTGACCCTATGATGTCACCACCTCCTCCCTTGTGTTTGTGTGTGTTTGTGTGTGTTGCTGTCCAGTCTTACCTCACTGCTTGTTTAAACATTCACACATCACCAGCAAAATATCCTGGGCACATATGTGTGTGTGTGTGTGTGTGTGTGTGTGTTCCTGTCTAGCTATCTTTGTGAGGACCGAAATCTCACCAGTCCTCACAAGTTTGAAAATGTGGTTTTAGTGTCAGGGTTACAATTAGGTTATGGTTAGGGTCAGGCATTCATTAATGGTTAGGGTTAGGGAAACCATTATGTCAATGAAGGCCCTCACTAAGATAGCTGAACGGGGCTGTGTGTGTGTGTGTGTGTGTGTGTGTGTGTGTGTGTGTGTGTGTGTGTGTGTGTGTGTTACTGATGTTGTGAGGACAAAGAGCTGTGGTCCACATACTGAGGACTTGACATCCTTATGATGACAAAAAGCAAAGCCCCCCCTGACATAAGCGTTATATTTCTTGATTAAAAGTCACCATCAGGTTGGCTCTCCAAAAAACTAAGTTACTATGATGTCCTCTGAAACACAGAGACGTGCGATGGGGCTATTTTTATGATCAATGAAAGCCATATGCCAGTGGTCACTCTTCTCCCTCTGCCCCTCTGATTCCTCTCCTCTCCAGATGTAGCACTTGTTGCACAAATATCCAGAAAACCAGCAAACAGCCATCGGTGTTCATCAACATGAAAATATGATGGCGCAAACTCTTCAAACCATCAATGAAGGTAAAATGAAAAAATGTGGAAAACCCTTTTCTAAACCAAGGCCTTTAAAGGCCTTTAAAGCATAAAACAGAGGTAGGCACGACTACACATCTGCAGGTGTACACCCCCCACCACCTCCTGCTCTGCAGAGGAGGATTTATGGTTTACTGACCTACAAATAGTCTGTCAGACAGCTATCACTGTTAACCTTTACTGCAAGCAGACTGCCACTTCCTGAGTTTAGTGTTTGAGGCAGCAGCTCTTTCTAAGAAATTTAGGTATGGTGCTGAAAGTTGCCAGGGAAACACCTGGAAAGAAACCATGCTTGGTTAAAATAAATAAATAAATAAAATCAAGAGCAAACACTTTCCACCCCTCAAGACAGCGTGGAGAGAATAAAGGAATAAACAATAATGCTGAACTTTAAACGCTTTTTCTAGACTGGTGAGATGAAAACTGGTGATGTTAGCCATGTAGCAGCAGCTTATTACGTGAGCGAACTGATACAATTTACTGCAAATAGACTCCTTTTTCTAGTTTTGTAGTTCAGAAAATATGGATGACTACAATCAAAGCATTGTCATTTTCTAATTTTGAGTCAGTCGCGCTCTGCAGGAATCTTGAGTATCTCATACAAAGGGCACCTGACTCTTGGGATCTGATAATCAGCAGATCGCGCTACTCTTACACAGACACCAGTCCAGCGTTCGCGACTTTTGCCTTAATAGCACAGCATCTGCCCAAAGAGCTCATTACACAACAGGCTAATCTCAAACTAGAAAACATCCAAGTATGAACTTAATTACCGTTTGGTATTCAAATGGAGAGCAGCCATCACCAGCACCATGCTCAGTATCTCCGGAAAGAACAAAACAGGAAACATCGGGGTAACTTTGCACTGCTGGAGACAGTGAAGTCAATAAATGATGGTGCTGAACTTCTATTAATGTTTACACTGATAAAATGAAAGCTGATGATGCTTTTGCATCAGCAGCCTGAAGAGGGAGCCAATGAGCCATTTGTTAAGACTGAAAACAATCAATTTATGGGATTAGCTCAATCAAAGCTTCAAAGCTAACTGCCAAACAGTTAAATTAATACTGTAAATATTGCATTTTCTCTTGGTGTAATACCGGCTCAGATGAGGCCTTAAGCTTGTTGGTAAAATGCTGCCCCCTGCTGGGGAAAGTTTTAGTGCTCAATTTAAATTCGCAGATTATCTGGTAACATGTAGCTTCCACTCCTGAGGGGTTTTAAAGGTCTGACTATGGAAAAGAATATTGAAATGTTTAATTTTCGATTAGTTTTGACCGTTTTCAGATCGTTCTGCTGTGAAATTTGGGATGAATTAAGATAAGCATCTCAGTGTGAGTTTGACTTCCAGTTCAAAGCTTTTTTTGTGGGGCTTTTCTGATTGAAGCAGATTAAATATGAATCATGGTAATTGTGATACAATTACAGCTGGAAATAATGTAACGAGTGATTGGTGATTAGATAAACTGCTGGCTTGTGTTTCGACCCACTGATTAAGTTTAAATCAAACAGCGCTGGACGCTCTGTGCTTCCTGCGAGAGTCCTGAGCTGTTTGACAGCTCCGACTCGCTGCCAGCAGGAACGATTAACACTCACTGACCAGGGATCAGATCAGACTATACAACTATTCACTGGCTGGGCTTCAGCCTCCCAACTCTGCCAACCATCAAAGAGCTGCAGGTCACATGACTCAGCTGGAGCAGCTTCACACGTGAAGCCTCATTGAGAGCGTGAAGATCAAATGTTCAGCGCAGGAGTTATTATCTCTGACAGGCTGGAATTTTCTCGAGCTCATTCTCTATAAATTTTGGTGTAAATCTCAGGTTTGAGCCTCTCATGTTACCTCAGATTCAAGTCCAAGAGTCCAATATCCGACTTTAGCAAAGTAAATCTAGGCAGAGATCATCTGACAACACTTACAGTAATTCATAAAGAATGTCCAGATTCCTCAAACAAAGAAGAAGAAGAAAAAACCCCAGCAGCATTAAGATAATAAAACACTCCTCGCTATTTATGGGCAACAAAACACAAAAACGAATGGTGGACTCGGCTGGGACAGAAGAATTAAGCAGACCCATTAACAAAAGCTCCAGTTCCTTTGACATCCACAAGAGGCTGGTGTCAGCAGTGAGTCAGTCCCCATAGACTCCCATTCAAAACTTTACAGCAAAACTAAACATGTTTACAGCCTGATGCACAATCTGTTAGGTGTGTAGATAATTTTGCCTTCATCACAACTGTACATAAAAATGTTTTTATAGCTCACCTGTTTAAACTGTATTAAGGCTTAAAATTTGTATTATTGGGGGCTCTTTGACTGACATGTGGCTGAGGCTGTTGGCGGTCTGCTCGGCTTCACCTCAGCTAACTGGAGTCCCTGAACTGGACCTTTGGACGTGTTTGTGCTGTCTTTGTTAATACTGTTATGTGACCAATAACACGGCTGTTATGAGGTTTATGGTACAAAGCTAATGTAGCCTTTGGTGATTCACATGTAACGTGAAGCAGGTCAAAAACAACCTGCAGTAAAACTGTTGGTTCGTGTTTGTTCGGTGAGTGTTGTTTTTTAGCTACAGAGGATTCTGCAGGACATTTGGACGCTGCCCATTTTAAATAAGAACATATTAATGACTCAAATGCATTTTCATGACGTTTTCAGGGACATGAACGGGAAATTCTGCGTCTCAATTATTTTCATAAATAAAGGCTGCGTGGTCTCACAGCACCATCTTGTGGTCTGAACTGGAATTACATCAAGACCAGCTGGCCCAAGCTCGACTTCAGCTGATATCTCATCAACACAATACACGGATGTCGTGGACATAAAAGTTTGCTCACATCCTGCTGATCGCTTCACATCGCTTCATACCGGGAGCTTGACACCAACTTCCAGCAGGAATTTAAATTTGAAGCAGATTTAAGAGAAGCTGCACAAACCTGCACGTGTGCATTATTTACTGCACGCAAACATGGCAGTGAACCCGACACTGTCCCTCTCTGTCACAGAGTTATTTATTCACATGCAGGTCTTTAAAGTTAAAGCTTCAACTCACAGACTCTGAAGCCTGGTCCGTGAGAGCCGTCTCTCCTTCCTCCTCCTTCGCCGCCGCTGTACAATGTCGTAACGTTGCCTCTCTCGCAGTAGTTGACACATCGGTCCTGGCTACAGCGCACCTTGCAGATGGTCGGCGTGAACATCACCTGGATCGTCTCTACTCCTCCCCCTCCTCTCACGCCTCCTCCTGCTGTCTGTCCATCGGCTGGCAGAAGAGAGGTGAAGAAGATGATGAAGGAGCAGGACAGTGACAGGAAACAGCAGAGTCGCCGCATGTCGAGTGTTTGGAGTCAAAGTTTGCGAGCGTGATGCATCGCCAAAAAACTCCCAAACCTCGGCGCTCTGGCTCTGCCCCGCTTTCTCTCTTTCTTGCTCTGTGGTGGAGTGCAAACGAGCGTCGCAGGAAAAAAGGAGGGAAGGAAGGAAGAAGAAAACACGTTTCCCCCCTCCCCTCTCCCAGTTCGGTTTTTCCCTAAACACTCCTGAGTGAGAGCGAGCGAGCAGGAGAGAGAGAGGGGAGAGAGATAATTGAAAGCAGTGTGCAGGACTGGGCTCCGATCCAAACAAAATGTTTAGCGGGGATCTGGTCCATCAGTCCACACTGAGAGAGAGCAAGCATTACTGTATCAATCTCTCTCCCCTCTTCACTCCTCCTCCTCTTCTTACTTTATTGGCCTTTTCTTCGGTACGAACAGAGGCCCTCTATCTCTGCACACAGTTTCATAACGCACTGCAGAACACTGGAGGACGTCACGGTGGTGATGCAACCCCGGTTTTGGGTTTCTGGGGGTCATATTCACCAAAAGTCTTAAAGTGGCTCCACGGTGCAGAGTTTGAGGGAAAGCCTCAACTTTAAACCGACAGAATCCGATCATTTCCTCCAGCTGTGAACGCAACACTGACCAACACTGACCTTTGATGCTGATACCATGCCAACGTGACCCAGCATTCAGTGTGTTTTTGCTCTGTGTTTTGTCTCCATCAGCCTCCAACGGAGGCCCAACACATCCATACACAGTGTAAAAGATGGATGTCACATGACGAGCGTTTTTGTCGTCGCCATTTTGGTGTTTTGAAACCAGATCTGTCAAACGAGGATCGGAGCTTCCATTGAAACTGCACACCTGGTGTCACAATCCTCCCCTACTTTATGATTATTTGCTGACTTTTGCTGGAGTCAGCATTTTGGTTTCCTCTTTTCTATTGCTGGAGGTTTCTTCCTGTTTAAAAGGAGTTTTTCCTTCCCACTGTCGCCAAAGCGCTTGATCAAGGGGGTTGTCTTTGTACTATCGTAGGGTCTTTGCCTTACAATAAAAAACGCCTTGAGACAACTGTTGTTGTGATTTGGCGCTGTATAAATGTAAGTATTGAAGTGCACACTAAGCAGTGCGACTGGTTGGTTATACTGGGAAACCAGTGGAAACAGTCTGTTTTATTTCAGCTGTGTTAAACTGTGTGAGAGAAACCAAAGAACAAATCAAACATGCAAACTTCATATGAGGGTGAGCTGTTCCACACAACAAAGAAACTGCTTTGGACGAATAAGGGATCAAGTTGATCCTAAGTATCTATTTCTCTACCCTCCCTCTCTCTTTCTCTCTGAGCACTGAGGTCTGAGGGATATTTTCTGGAGATCTTATTGGTCAGTGGATCCCGATTTCATGCCTGCTGATCTCTGATCAGCTTTAGAGCAGCTTCGCTTTGCAGGGTAAAACCCAAAGGCCTCTCAGCCAATGAGAACTGAGACAGACTCATCTGCTCTGAAACTATGAGCAGACGGTTATAAATAAAATCTTAGTATTTAATTACATATAATAATTATATATTGTTTGATTTTCTAACACTGTGACGTGCACAGAACATCGCTCACCTTATCTTAATGACCTTGTAGTACCATATCACTCCATCAGAGCACTTCGCTCTCACACTGCAGACTTACTTGTTGTTCGTAAAGTATTTAAAAGTACAAGGTGGGCCATTTATATGGATACAGCGTAATAACATGGGAATGGTTGGTGATATTAAAGTCCTGTTTGTGGCACATTAGTATATGTGAGGGGGCAAACGCCTCAAGATGGGTGGTGACCATGGTGGCCATTTAGAAGTCGGCCATCTTGGATACAACTTTTGTTTTTTCAATAGGAAGAGGGCCATGTGACACATCAAACGTATTGGTAATGTCACAAGAACAACAATGGTGTGCTTGGTTTCAACGTAACTTTATTCTTTCATGAGTTATTTACAAGTTTCTCTTTGTTCACAGCCATTGACATGTCGAAGAGGTTAACACGTGAGGAGCAGATCGAAATCATGTTGATATCTGGTGAACGCAGTAACCGGGTCATTGCAGCAGATTTCAATGCAAGACAGCCTACGAGACCACCCATCTCCCATGCTACAGTTAGCAAACTGCTTGCTAAGTGTCGTGAAACTGGTTCAGTGTTGGATTTGCCAAAAATGTGGACGCAAGAAAACTGTCACTAATGAAGAAACATCAGTGGCTGTCCCAGCTTCATTCAGCAAGAGCCCACAGCGTAGCACTCGCCGCATGTCACTGGAGAGTGGCATTAGTTGAACATCCCTTCGGCGGATATTAGCTACTCACAAATGGCGCCCTTAAACTCCAGCTACTGCAGCATCTCAGCGAGGATGACCCAGATCAGCACAGAATTTGCAGAATGGGCAAAACAAAAATTGGAACAGGACCCTCAGTTCACGCAGAAGATTTTGTTCAGTGATGAGGCAAACTTTTATGTGAATGGTGAAGTTAACAAACAAAACCACCGCTATTGGTCTGACACTAACCCACATTGGATGGATCCTCCAAGACTGTTGGAACAACAAAAGTGATGGTTTGGTGTGGTATATGGGGCACAACGATAGTGGGTCCATTCTTCATCAATGGAAACCTCAAGGCCACTGGATATTTGAAATTGCTACATGATGATGTGTTTCCTCTTTATGCACTGAAGCTGGCACGTTCCCTGAGTTTTTCCAGCAAGATGGTGCACCACCACATTATGGGTGCAGGTCCGAGCATTCCTAGATGAACAGTTTCCTGGAAAGTGGAATGGTCGTCGTGGGCCAGTTGAATGGCCCCCAAGGTCTCCCGATCTGACCCCCTTAGACTTTTATCTTTGGGGTCATCTGAAGGCAATTGTCTATGGTGTGAAGATACGAGATGTGCAGCACCTGAAACTACGGATACTGGATGCCTGTGCTGGCATTTCTCCTGCGGTGTTGCTATCAGTGTGTGAAGAGTGGGAGAAGAGGGTTGCATTGACAATCCAACACAATGGGCAGCACATTGAACACATTTTATAAGTGGTCAGAAACTTGTAAATAACTTATGAAAGAATAAAGTTACGTTGAAACCAAGCACACCATTGTTGTTCTTGTGACATTACCAATAAGTTTGATGTGTCACATGGCCCTCTTCTTATTGAAAAAACAAAAGTTGTATCCAAGATGGCCGACTTCTAAATGGCCACCATGGTCACCACCCATCTTGAGGAGTTTGCCCCCTCACATATACTAATGTGCCACAAACAGGACTTTAATATCACCAACCATTCCCATGTTATTACGGTGTATCCATATAAATGTCCCACCCTGTAGAATGGGAGGCAGAACCTTTTCGTCAGATCAGCGATACACGGCTGCTCATAGGGGGCCATCTGATTGTTGGGTCCTTGCCTCACAGTATAAAACACTTTGAGGTGAATATTATTGAGGTTCAGTGCTGTATAAATAAAACTGAACCACTGTTGGACTTCACAGGGTGATACTGCGCACTCCAAACCGGCCCCGTGTCACTGAACCAGTAACGGGGGCCCCAGCAGAGGTGAGGCGGTGGCTCTGGCTGGAATAGAGGCTGGTTGTTCCTGTGGGTGTTTTCCTATGAGCTCATGTCCTGACTGACAGACGGAGAGCTGCTGTAAGGCAGAAACAAAACAAGCAATATTATTGTTGTTATTACAGCACCACCAGTTTCTTAAGGCTCCGCTCTCACTGCAGGAGTCAGCTTTCACAAATGCTCATAATGATCTGCTCTGTCACAGTTTAAGGAAACGGGAGCTGATGACTGGCGTTTGATGCCAGCGGGAGCTGCAGGTTTTATTCCTTAAAGTGAACAACAAAGGTGTGCAAAGGAGGATTTTGCAGCTCACCAACAGGTGCCAGCTAATATTTTTGTTAATGGTACATAACAAAACTCATAAACTCAGTTTTTTTGGGCCTGGGTTTGTTTTTATGTTGTCAACTGTTTTTTTAACTGATAATCTGACAATGATGAACAAACACACAAAAATTATGGATGCATGTGTTCCAGTCATCCTTAATAAAAGGACTCAGGTCAAGCCAAACTGGGAACATCTCAGAACCAGCTTCCACCAGAGCTATGAGAAAGCCTCCATCTGCAGCTTTCAGCCGTTCCTGCATGAACCGGGTTCTCCCCAAAGCAGAACAAAGACAGGAACTGTTTACAGGTCTAATCACGGCGATCAGGCCCGGACTCTGATACTGCATTAACGCTGTCCTTATCTGAAGCGCACAATGAAAACATGGCTTCCAGCTCCATTAACACATGGTGGGTGGAAACAAACAGCGCATTCCTGCAGCGCATGGCTGATAGACGCACGCCTTTTATCCATCAGCACATATCGGCTCCGCTCAGGTTATTAGAGAAAATAATGATCCACTCGTAGTGGTATGTGAGGCGAATACACGGTTACTCTTACTGTGCCCAAATATGATCGGGTACGTTAAGAGCGCTGTGATATCTGTAACACCACACCAGAATTTTCACTTTTTTATTTTTTTGGCATTTTAGCCTTTATTGGATAGAGAGAGGCAGGGAAACAGGGAAAGAGAGAGAGGAAGACATGCAGCAAAGGGTCGGACTGAAACCCAGGCCACTACATGCAGCACATAGTTGCCCGCTCACCCACTGAGCTAATCTGGCACCCTTTTTATATGAAATTATACGAAAAAGCCAATATGGCAACCTTAGAGTGCAAAGACTGCATCATAAAGAGTTGTTTGTATTTTACTTTAATTTATTTCAGAGTCAACCTCCACCTTTGGTTATTGTCTCATCAGCATCAGGTCGAGTATTGGACACAATTTTGTGCTATTTTATCAAACTTTGGCCCGTTCTTGATTTCTTCGTTTTTTTTTTTTTTTGCTTATTTCTCACACTTAAAGGTACAGTGTTTAAAATCTCACCACTAGACGTCAGCAGATTGCAGTTATGTTTTCTTGCACTCCCACTGTAGCATAATCCTAGCTACAATGGCTGCTGTAGGACAAAAAGCTCCCATTCATCTCTACTGAGTGTAGGCTGTCAGTCCGCTGCTTACCTCAGCTGTTAGTATGTGTCCACGTCTACGTACTCTGGATATGAGTCGATTTGAGCCAGTGACGCTCACGTCTGTCTGATGACAGTGTCACTAAAGCTAGTTGTTGAGTATACCCTGAACTTTTCTGTCTTTTCTGTATTAATTATACATGTAATTAACAAACTATTTAATATTTTTTTATCAAGTTGGTTCAATTAATTGTTGAAACATTTAATTATTTATTCATTATTTTATTTATTTATTTTTGCACTCATGTCCCTCAGTGTTTATTTTTGCTGCTGTTAGCTGTGATTAGCTTTGTCTAATATTAAAACGGTTTGACGATATGAAACATGTAAGTGTAAAAAAAACATTCAAATAACTGACATCACTGACCTGTCAGGGTGTTGAAATGGACGCTGTACTGCCCCTTCTGGGTGTGGAACGTCTTCACACTTGTTTTCAGCAAGGAGGATGAGGAAGCATTAAAAGGGGAGGTTGCACTGTGAACTTTATTCCTCTCCCTCTCAATGTGCTTCATCAGCAGGGCGGCCATCTTGTCACCTCTTCCTCCCTGTGACAGAGTCTTTCTCAGCAGCACTGCCTGGACCTCTCTCAGGCTATTACATACATTATATAACAGCGAACACATAATATGTAGTCAATAAACACAACAAATACATAAACAAAAAAATTTACTTTAAATATACACAAAAACTATCATGCACAATGTAAGAATATATGATTACAATTTTACCATCAGACTAAATAACACTAACAGCTGAACAGTAATAGCACTAAAAGCTGAACAGTAATAGCACTAACAGCTGAAAAAGAATAACTAATAACACTAACAGCCGAAAAAGAATAACACTAACAGCTGAAAAACAATAACACTTACAGCTGAACAAGAATAACACTAACAGCTGAACAGTAGCACTAACAGCTGAACACTAACAGCTGAACACTAACAGCTGAACACTAACAGCTGAACACTAACAGCTGAACAGTAATAACACTAACAGCTGAAAAGGAATAACACTAACAGCTGAAAAGGAATAACACTAACAGCTGAAAAGGAATAACACTATCAGCTAAACAGTAATAACACTAACAGCTGAAAAGGAATAACACTATCAGCTGAACAGGAATAACACAAACAGCTGAAGAGTAATAACACTAACAGCTGAACAGTAATGGGACTACAAGCTGAACACTAACATCTGAAAAGGAATAACACTAACAGTTGAACAGTAATAACACTAACAGTTGAAAAGGAATAACACTAACAGCTGAACAGTAATAACACTAACAGTTGAAAAGGAATAACACTAACAGCTGAACAGTAATAACACTAACAGCTGAACAGTAATGGCACTACAAGCTGAACACTAACAGCTGAACAGTAATAGTGCTAACAGCTGAACAGTAATAGTGCTAACAGCTGAACAGTAATAACGCTAACAGCTGAACAGTAGCACTAACAGCTGAACACTAGCACTAACAGCTGAACACTATCAGCTGAACACTAACAGCTGAACAGTAATAACACTAACAGCTGAAAAGGAATAACACTAACAGCTGAAAAGGAATAACACTAACAGCTAAACAGTAATAACACTAACAGCTGAAAAGGAATAACACTATCAGCTGAACAGGAATAACACAAACAGCTGAAGAGTAATAACACTAACAGCTGAACAGTAATGGGACTACAAGCTGAACACTAACATCTGAAAAGGAATAACACTAACAGTTGAACAGTAATAACACTAACAGTTGAAAAGGAATAACACTAACAGCTGAACAGTAATAACACTAACAGTTGAAAAGGAATAACACTAACAGCTGAACAGTAATAACACTAACAGCTGAACAGTAATGGCACTACAAGCTGAACACTAACAGCTGAACAGTAATAGTGCTAACAGCTGAACAGTAATAGTGCTAACAGCTGAACAGTAGTAGTGCTAACAGCTGAACAGTAATAACACTAACAGCTGAACAGTAATGGCACTACAAGCTGAACACTAACAGCTGAACAGTAATAGCACTAACAGCTGAACAGTAATAACAGCTAGCTAGCAGATAGCTAATTAGATAAGTTCATTTAATAGTAAGTTATTAAGTTAGTCTTTTATAACTTTAATTGTAATTAGCATTTTTTAAAATAGCTTTATTCATATTTACTATCTTTCTAAAACTTCAGCCACTGTTAGCATGTTTTTAGAGAGGTTCTGCAGACACGTGACCACTTAGTGCTTGTCAGCCATTTTGGGTGTGTAACAATCTTGACACCTCAAGTTAGTGAAAAACGTACCAAATAATATGCAGATCAGATAAACTATGGCAACTATGAGTAAACAAGTGTTGGTGTGAAGTCCCTGGCACATTCCCGGACTTCATGCCACATGATTTATATCATTATGTTATCAACAACCCCTCAAATTATACTGGAGAAGATCTGAAGCCGAACAAAATTTTGCACGCTTACTAGTATTTTGTGTCAAGATAGGTAACAAACCTCAGTCACTGGACTCTGCCTGGAATTGCAGTCACTTGAATGAGTGGACCACGGTCACTGATCACTGCTTAGACATTTACTTGATTTTTTATGACATTTTGACATGTCTCTGCGTATTATTCCTTACACTGTCGACGAGTCAGCCTCGCTGACTGATGACAGTGACACTGAGGTGAATTGTTGATGAGAACTGTTGTAATTTTCTGTCAGTAAGCACTGCTGTTTTTGCCTGTTAGCTGCTGTTAGCACCTGTTTGCCGTTGTTACTGAAAACCTTTGTGAATTTGCTCTAACTTGGGCACATTCGCACTTAGCTAAAAACTCTCATTTGATGTGAGAATATAATTAAGCTGTTTTTCAAACGAAAAGTATTTTTAGGATGCTGGAGCCTAATTTTAGCTGGCATGATGTTAGCTTGTAAAATTATGTTGTTGTTCAGCTGGCCAGGTACTGAGGGCAGCGTGTCTGATATTTTTAGTCTTCTTTTATCACAACATGACAGCAGAATATAGGTGTTGGAAAAAAATAGCATTGATAATTTCTATGTAAACAATGTTACAGGCTATGATCCAGTCATCATGTCCAATGTTTACATGATGTCACAGGCAAATATTCTATAACTTTAGTTCTTGCTACCATTTTTCTTTATAACTTTAACCATAGTTAGCATTTATCTGTGATCCTTAGCCATTCTTAGTATAGTTCCTTAACTTTAGCTGTTTAGCAATCATGTAGCATATGTACTTTTTATGCACCATCTTTATGGCATCCATAACGTCTAAAAACACAGGAAAACACTTAAGTCAGAAGACCAACTTCACAACTAGGGAAATGTAACCCTCTAAGAAATTATGCAATGATTTGCTGTAAAAAAATTTTTAAAAAAAGCTGTTTTCACAGGAAATCAAACAGAATGTCAGTTACAGATTATACATCTGACCCAGTGTAGCTCCAGTGTTATGCTTTCCTAGGGCAGTAAACTGAGAGAATGATTTCAAGTGGCCATAAATAGAGTGATAGAAAACAGTGGTGCAGCAGCAGCAGAGTGAACAAACAGCACAGATTAATCTGCTGGAGCTGATAACCACAGAGACGCCCTGCAGTCTGATGCAAAGTTTATTTTTCATTCCTGAACTTAAACGTTACAGCTGCCACTTTGTCGCTTTTTATGAGCCACAAAAAGCACAGTACAGACAAAACCGGCTCTAGATTTAGAGCTCTGGAGAGATCCGAACAGCCTTCTCCAAACATTCAGCTTCTGAACGTTATTTCAACTAGAAGAAAAAATATAACTTTAACCAGTTTAACGGGTTTTTGAAGCGTAGCCTGTAAAGGTGAGTGCATGCTCAAAATGATGAGTTAACATCGTAAGTGACACGATGTTGACAATATTGATCCGATCCTTACTCAAAATCCTGGATCAGATATCAGCAACCAGATCTATCCCGTCTGAGTCCGTGTTGTTCTAAGTTTACTTCATCAGAAATGCTGAATGGTTTTTTTAACAACTCATTCATTTCACACTGCATCAGTACAAAGGTACCAACAGACACCTGACGGTAAGGTGCTGGTAAAAACCTTCCTCATCAAGTTTCTCAAGCCGTCCTCAGGATGATGTCAGCTGACACTGAACAACACCGAACACCGACCTGATCTTAATGCAGGTTTGATGTGCGGCTAGAAAAAAAAACTTTAGGTTTTTGTTGATAAATAAGTGTTGATGAATTATTAAATCCTTGTTTAGTCATACCGGAATTATCAGCAGATACCCAAAGCCATGATTTCAAACCAGAGAAGGAAAGAGATTAATTGCTGACACTCTGTCCCAGATCAGAGGGGTTCGGTGTTTATCCAAAATCTACACAAACTCAGAGGCATCCTTAGCAACCCTCTTGTTGTTGTGATGAAAAAGGCCTTTACTGTGAAAAACTTCTGTTTAATCTGCAGCAGACAGAACATAAAACATTCTCCCACAGCCTGTAGGGACCATGGCTCTAACCTTTGACCTCCACCACCTGACCTATGACTCAAGGGTCGTGCTGACTTTCAGTTTGTGAATCTGGATTTCAGCAGAGGTCAGACTCTCCGGAGAAGTGAAAGCTCAGGTCTTTCTTCTCATCTCCTCATCTGGATCTGAGGTGACGGGTTTGTGGAACAAAGATCAGGATGGATGGAGAAGTTTTCCCAGCTGATTCTGGAACATTTAAAAATTTTAGAGCCTCCAACAGCTTCGGGAAGTAGTGCCTGATCTTTGTACAACATACAGTGCACAGTACAGCGTATATAATCAAATAAAGAACTCCACCTGGTGTCTGAACAGAGAACGGCACTGACTGTGCAGTGATGATGAGGAAGAAGACAAAGCAGGAGAGAGAAGGACAAAGAGGAGCTACAACAGCTGGCTAAACTCTCCAGATACTAAGGTGCCTCAGTGCATCCTTCATCATCTCCTTTATCAAAAGAGACACTGGAGGATCCTTTGTGAAAGGAGAGGGGGTTAGACTGTCCCCCCACCTTAAACACGTCTGAGCTTAAATAAAGAGAGTTAAAGTTTCCCATCAAGGTCGAGGAAGAGTGGACCAGAAAAGACTCAGGGGGGATTTTATTTTTGTGGACAGAGGAGTGGAAACAAGGAGGTTAAGAAAGGAAAAAGAGGAGATGAGAAGATAAAGAAGATGAGTTTTTTGTTACCTCAGCTTTTTTGCTCCCGCCATCTTTTTCACCTTCCTCTCATCCTGATCCTCCTCGTTCTGTCCTGGATCAAACTCGGGTGGAGGCGTTTCAAAAGTGCCTGGTCTCCTCTCCTCTGCTTCAGATCCAGAATCAGAACTCTGATTGGAGGCTGTCAGCCCTTCATCTGGATCTGGATCGAGCCGGATTACAGCGGGACTTTTTGGGGAGGCTTGGTTCTCCTCACGAGTCAGAAACCGCTTGGAAACACCTCCTCCACTGTCAGCTCCATCATTCTCTTCAGTTTGACCTCCAAAGCCTACAGCCTTGGCAGGACCAGAGTCAGGGACCTTTGTGTCCTCCTCTCCATCAGCCTGAGCGGAAGTCGGGTTCGGGTCTGAAGGTTCAGGTGGAGGTTCGGGTGGAGGTGAGCTGGCAGCAGGTTTGGTGCTTCTCTGGGGGCTCAGGGCTGGTTGTGGTGGGATCCGGAGGGTTCTGAGGTGGACCGGGAACTCTGTCGGGTGGATGGATGTCAGCAGGCGTCCTGGTGCAGAAAGGGGCAGCTGACAGCGGTAACCATGGAAACCTCGTCTGCACACGCACCTGTTAAACTGTCGACACAGCGCCCCGTTACGGCAGGGAGGAGAACACCTGGCTGAAGAAGAAGGAGAGCGCGCTTCATTAACAGAACATTACTGCAGCATAGACAGCAGTCAAATATGTAACAAGGCCGGGCCGATCTCACTGTGAAACTAATTTAATTCAATTTTATTTATATAGCGCCAAATCACAACAAAAGTCACCTCAAGGCGCTTTATAGGTACAGAGAAAAACCCAACAATCATATGACCCCCTATGAGCAGCACTTTGGTGACAGTGGGAAGGAAAAACTCCCTTTTAACAGGAAGAAACCTCCAGCAGAACCAGGCTCAGGGAGGGGCGGGGCCATCTGCTGTGATTGGTTGGGGTGAGAGAAGGAAGACAGGATAAAGACACCAGCAGCTCATTGGCTAATGGACCATCAGTTATAAGTCATTAGCTAATAAGCATACATACATACATACACATACATATATATTAGGGGTGCAACGATACACAAAATTCACGGTTCGGTTCGATACTTTGGTGTCACAGTTCGATATTTTTTTGATACAAAAAAAAATGTTCATGCCTTTTTAATTTGTCATTTATTAAAATTATAAATATATATTTTAACTCAAACGTACAGTTTTTAAATTTAATGTTGCTGAAACAACAAAGTAATAAAAATAAATCTATCTGATGGAGAAACCACTCATCTTTGGAAAAGAGTTTATTACAGAGAAATGTCTCTTTCCAAAATAAAAGCTATACTATACGCTTCTTCTGGGCTATATTCTCAGCAGCATATTAAACATATCAGGTCCCCATAAGGAGAATCATGTGCTAACGGCTGTCTAAATGACTCGGGTAAAGTTTGTAGCATGCGTGCTTGTTGTTTTTGTCTGCTTCCACTTGTCTTTGCACGAGGATGATGTCGGAGTAAATGTGCAGTCATATTTGTTGTGTTCCCACTAGTGCTGTCAGCGTTAATCTGAAATGACGTTAACGCCACAACACGGCAAATCTCCGTTAACGAGCTACCGCGGATCGCCCCGTGCGTGGGGCTGGACAGCTTCAACACGTTAGCGAGCTAACTGTGCTAACGCAGTAGTTTCCACCCATGTAATTGAGCATTGCTGGCACATCCAACATACTGTTTTACTTTAGTCCATGACGCGCTTACCTTCAGGGTCATACGTCACATGAAGACCAAAATAGTTCCAAACGCCAGATCTGAATGAGGGTGGGGGAGGTTCAATTTGCCATGTTGCAACGAGCTTAGCTTCTGTCTGCTAGCTTGCCCTGCGCTCAGTGGATCTGCGTTCGACTACTCCGCCTAGGCTGCACTGTCGAGCGCAGATCCACTGAGCTCTCAACACAGACAGCATCGTCAGAAGGAAAGTTGATAAAATAAATGAAAAATGTTGTATTGTTCATACATATGCGTACCGAAAGCACTGTATCAAACGGTTCAATATCGATACGAGTATCGTTGCACCCCTAATATATATATATACACATACACACACATATATATATATATATATATATATATATATATATATATATATATATATATATCACATCTCTCTCTGTGAGCAGCTTGACCTGCAGGTTACCAGTGTTGGGGAGTAACGGAATACATGTACCGCCGTTACGTATTTAAAATACAAACTATGAGTAACTGTATTCCGTTACAGTTACCGTTTAAAAAGGAGGTATTTAGAGTACAGTTACTTTGTTGAAATAAATGGATTACACGGCGGTACTTCCCTGTTTCATATTGTGGCGGGTCAGGACTGTTTGGGTTTTGTTTGACAGCTACGTTCTGTTGTTTCAGGCGTTACGGTTGCCATGGTTACAGGGTGACGCTCTCTCTGCGTGTTTCCTGGGTGAAAGAGCGTCTTTTTGTTGTCATTGTGCTAAGCTAATAGGCAGAATGCTACAGGTATAGCTCTAAAGAATGTAGCATCATGGGCAGTGTAGTCCGTGCTGCAGGGAGAATGGACTGCCATACACGTTATGTGTCTGTGAGCGAGGGAGGGAGAAAAAGGAAAAGTACGAGCTGTCATCGAGCAGAAACGGGAGCTGGAAGCATGTAAATATAATAATAACCACTGCAGCCAAGAAGAGAGCCTGACGAGCCCAGTTGTAAGTAAGCTATAAAGACTCGACTGTACACCGTGTTCGTGTTTTCCTCGGAAACAATAAGTTCTGTTGGAGCAGCCTTTCAACGCCTCTCTCTGTCTCTGGCTAGCAAGGTTGACCCAGACAACAAAGTAAAGCTAGTTTTCGGCTACGAGCCCGACACAGAACCCACGGCATTAGTCAGAGGTCCCTTTACTACGGTTCGGAGCCGCGGATCTTCAGTAACAGTAATAAATCACATTCATGTAGTTGTAAACAGCATGATAATATATTAAGTAATCCAAAGTATTCAGAATACGTTACTCTCATTGAGTAACGTAACGGAATACGTTACAGAATACATTTTGGGGCATGTAATCTGTAATCTGTAATGGAATACATTTTAAAAGTAACCTTCCCAACACTGCAGGTTACTGCTGCATCACTCAATCACTCAGAGAAGCACCTTTAAAACTGATCTGAGGTCAGACCCAGGTTTTTTGGGGGGGGGGAGGGGGGGGGTGTTAAAAACAGGTTTTTAACTCTGCAGTTTCTCAAGATAACCAGCGTTTTATTCTTTTATTCTCTTTGGCTTGATCTGCATTTCCTGTCTGACAGACCAACTGCTCAACAACGTGACTCAACACAAAACTTCACTCTGCACGCCCTGAGCTGAGTGTGTGTGTGTGTGTGAGAGAGAGAAAGCGTGTCAGAGGCAAAATCTGTTTCTATTCACGAGTTTCTGCTTCAGACAATCCCCATAATCCCGTCCTGAAATAAACCATTAGGATCCACGTGTGTAAAATTACTTTTATATGTGGCTAATCTGCACAGAACAACAACACACACACACACGTATAATATAATATCCCATTATATCCTGCATGGATTCAGCCCCTGGATCCAGATTAGTCTGAGATATTTTGTCTGGGACGTCCTGATGTTTCACAGTTTGATTTGTTTTTGCTGATATGAAGAGAAAAGCTGAAGAACAATCACCCAGTTTATTCTCCTCTCGTTTGGAGATGAGCCGCTAAACAATAAGTGTTGAAAAAAAAAAACCATCATCTGGATGAACAAATCAATCACGTGACCCTGTGACAGAGGGCGAAAAAAGTTGTTTGGTTTTAGCTAAGAATTCAAATCTGAGTTCAACAGTGAGCGCTCAGTTTTTACGGACTCAGGAAGTGGATTTCCTGCTCATCGTCTCCACTCATGTTTCAGCAGCTTTTGCCGTTTCCATGTTAGCTTCGTTTATCAGCACAAGAGGTTTCCTTGGATTAACAGGAAGAAGCAGGTTCAGATTTTATGAATTAAAAATGAACCGTTAGCTTTGAGAAGCAACTCTGCTTTAAACTTTGTTCTGTGGGAGCGCCTGCAGGTCTGCAGGTGGAGTGCATAAATCCAGCTCTGCATGTGGACTCCACCACCCAGCATCATTTCACACTTTAAACTGTGATGCACGCTGACAGCAGCTCCACCTGACCTGCATTATCAGATCCGTCTGTGCAGACTCAGCAGCTGGACGCTGGGTGGATGCTACGAGCATCCATCTGGGCTGCACCTGAGGACCAAAACCAACCAAATCTGCAGCTGGATCAGTGTGCATGCTTGTTGCACGTGTGTGCTGCAGATTTGTTAAACTGCGCAGCAGGATGAGTGATGTTGACTAAAATAAAGAACACTTCTAACAAAATTCATGCTAGTGGTGGTTCCCTCGCGTCATACTCACGTTTGGTGCATCTCCTGGTTTTAGGCGACAGCATCCATCCAGCGCAGCAGCGATCTCCACATACTCGAGGCCTGCAGAGAAAGGAGGCGTTTTAAACTTTAACACTTGATTTAGAAGTAATAAAAGGTCAAAAACATTCCCTCCTTACAAACAGGCAGTCCGCTATTTGCGGCTGGGTTCACTGTCTTCCAATAAAACATTTAAACATTCCCAGTAAACTGTTACCTCGCAGGTCTTCTGGAAAAAGGAGTCAATTCACAGACAAACCTTGGATCAAGAGCCGCTGCCCCTCATCAAAGTGACGGGCCGGTGTGACTCAGCAGCTGTGTACAACAGGAAGTGTGAGGGAAACCAGAGAAAGGATTTGTTTGAAAGCTTAACACAAGCAGTCAGCTGATCAAAGGTGTTGGATCACCCTGCAGAGAAAACATGATCCCAAACAGCCAATCAGAGCCCTAAAGAGACTGAATCCTGAGCATTAGGGTTCGAGTCTGAGATTAACTCAAATCTAGAACGATGAAGTGGAAATCACTCTAGAAACACTTCCCAAAGACAAAAGGTCTTTGTGAGTCTTTCTGGCATCGAGACCACTCAAATCCACCCAAGAACTCTTCCACACCAGGGGGGCTGGTTCTAGGCTGTTGTCCAGCTGCGTTTCAGAGGAAAAGTCGTACAAAATGCTCCAAAACCAGAGATTAAATATCATTGAAGTCTATTTTACTCACATTCACATTAAAAGTGAAGAAACTGAGACAGTCTGAACAGCAAGTTTCCAAGAGGTCCCAACACCAAGTCCTGGTCCAACTGTGTGCAACACAAGTTATAGAGTCAGTCTGAGGTCACACAAAGACCCGAAGACGAGCAGCCGAAAAGTAAATGGGCAAGTTCTCTGGTGCATATTTTTGATGGAGACATTTGTGTGTTAGGTGACACTTTTGGGAAATGCCACTGATGTTTCTCCACTGAAAATAAGCGGAACTAGTTCTAGATTGTAAAGAACGCTGGGAAGTTCTCCAATATTCATTAACAGAGAAAGTTCTGTCTCGGCAGCAACTTCACTGCAATCCTTTGAAGCCAAGTCCACAGAGCAGTCTGAAAACTGGTCTTTGTGCACCTGGAGACAGCTTCGAAAAACCAAACACCATCCAACATCACTGATCCAGTTCTCGCTTTGCATCTTTTTGCATGATTGTAACAGAAACACAACTTTATGTTAAACATCTAAAATGCAGCTGAAAAAGGCTGAAGAACAATCCGGGCTGCAGGCTTGCTTCAAGAACATCTCGGCATCCCAAGGAAGTGGATGTGGAGGCGGATGTGAGGTTATCTCTGCGACCCGGGTAAGTGGGAGAAAATTGATTATATATATTGTTTAGGCTGCAGATCTTCTGATGTTCAGACATGAAAGCAACAAGGCGGTGTAACAGATATAACTCTGACAGCGATGAATAAACCGGGCTCGGGGCTTGGTTCGGGTTTCGGGGGCCGCGGCAGAGATGAGACGCTGTTTGTTAAATGTAGCCGACCGAGTGTGGACACAGCTTCTCTGCAGAGGATTTAATCATTACTCACAGCGTACCGGTCGTATTGTAGCAGCACAGGAGGCCCCACTAACTCACACCGGGATCAGTGCGTGTCCAAACAAAGATTTAGCATTACCACACATACAGCGCTGAACCTGTATACACACAGACGGGTGAGTCCGGAGAGAGGCGCAGGGGTACAAGTTAGAGTAAAGACCTTCATACAGGAACGGCAGCTGATAGAAATAAGCACGTCGCAAGATTTCAGCTGGTTCACCGGATTAAATTTAAGACTTTAAGACCTTTAATACAAAGACATTCGAAGGATTTCCTGAGTCTGCAAAGCTCGACAAAAAGCTCAGCTTAAATACGTTTTGTTGATGCTTTCACCTGCAGCCTTAGAGCAACACAATCATCGAATAATCCCCAAGTATTCAGACTGCAGAATAATCGGAAGTGTCTGCGGTTTAAAATAATCCTTCTTTATCTTATACTTGGTGTGTCTTCTCTCTCTAAAACAAGTGTTTTAGCTTCTCCCACTTTAAAACAGCTTTCACCTGATCAAATATGATGATCCACAATAGCAAGTGGAAGTTAAAGCTCCGCTTTCAGAGTCAATTGGTTAGCCAGCCGGCCATTGCAAAAACGCACCCACTACGATTAAGGGCGATCCCATTTAAACGCTTAGATATGGACTTAATCAGGCCATCACCAGAGTGCAAGTGGCTATCACTTTGTATTAGCTCTGGTGTTTTATTAACGCGATATCCAGAAGCATTGCCACTGCACACCATTTCTGCAAAGAGTGTGCTGCAGGCACTGTTTCAGTTCATCTCCCGAGCCGGCATCCCGAAAGAGATACTGACTGACCAGCACACATCATTCATGTCTCACACACTAAAAGTCGAAACACATTCAGTTTAGTAGAAACACATCAGAAGCTAAAAATAAGAAATCTTTCCTCAGTAAGTGACTGAGAACAATTCGTCCTACAAACAGAGCAATGACCCTCCAGCTCATGCATGCACCTGCAGACAGCATTTCATTTTGCAGCAGCTTTTATCAAACTAACTGTTTCTCAAACAACTGATCAGTCATGTAGTCGCTGCACTTTAAGGAAGTCAAGCTGCCAACAGTAACACGGTGACGGTCATACGAGACTCTTTCTGGGGACGACGCACGGTGCTGAGTCTGAATGAGTGTTTTTATATTTTCATTACAAGCTGTTCTGTTAAAACGACTACAACCTGTGCCACGTCAGGTGCAGGGGGAGGGGCATAAACACACACGGTTGTTTCACCAACACCAAAGACCTACAAGAATGACCCAGAAGTCAGGAAGGAGCCGAGTCGGGTCGAGTCAGGGAGTCCACAGCTTCTCTGAAACCACGAGCCTGTGTTTGCTTCCTACGCTCTCGGACACTTTGAGCTTCAAAGAATCTCCTTTAGCCTTCAGACACTGAGCAGCCTGTTGGCCTCCACAAAGCTCGCCCTCAGTCAGGCTGAGCTTTCTCTGTCCTGACGGGACGGCCGATTAGAGTGACAAAAAAATCAAGAGCTATAAAAGAAACCACAGAAATGTGCTGGAGAAGCTGAGAAGATAAAACATTTTATTTATTAACGTGTAGGGTTTTTGGTGTTTCCTGTCGTACATCTCCTGTTCCAGAGGGAAACGCTCATTTTAAACATGACCAAAACTTTAAATGCTGATGTCAGCGTAGCTTCAGACTTAACACTCACTTTCTTACAGTTTTTTCTACTCTTGGATCTGTGAGGTCATAGAAAAGGCACAGCTCTAGTACGGCCACCTCATGTTGAGAAGCTCCACCCACCTAATATCTATGAGGGGCAACCAATCAGAAGAAAGATCCTTTGTGGGGACAGAAATGAAAACAGCTTGTTTCAGATAGAGAATGAACTGACGGCTGCATCAAGGCCCAGAACGACATAAAGAGGGATTATTTTAAACTGTGACTCATGCAAAGCTGCTCTAACAGAGTCCAAGAAAAAAACATGGAACTGAAATAAACAGAATAGATCCACACAGAAACATGTGTGCTAATACACACATTCATGCAAAGAAGCTTAACATAAGCAGGACAATGTAAAAGTATCGATACAGGACAAAAATAAAATTATGCAAATAAAATAAAACAAAAACGCAACCTTCTGATTGCTACGTGGACGCAGAGCAGAGCATCATTAAACTGATCTACGCTGGTCGCAGCAGCTTCTTCTTCTTCTGTTTGAGATTAAACCGGTGTGAGCAGCAGGGAGGCTTTAAGATGCTTCAGCAGAATCACACACAGACGTGTGCTGTCCTACACGCTAAGTATGAACATGTTTTATATACGATTCTGTCAGACAGCATCTCCACCAGCAGCTTCTCTCCTCAGCAGATGTTGCTGTAATGTGGCTCCTGCTGCAGACACTGGGATCAGTCAGCGTGCAGCATGTGCACCGTAAGAAAAGAAAAGTGGACTTTGTGATGAACTTCTTTGATTTGTGCAGAAAATCCTTAAATTATTTTGACTTTTGAACAAACAAATGTTTGCTGCTGAAATTAATGCAACTCTGCAATAAGCAGCTTTGTCTTCTTCTGTGGTTTTATGTAGAAAGACCCTCTGCAGACTCAGCAGAAGACTTTTAATGTATTTATCTCACAGCAAACAAACAATGTTTGTTATAAAGAGTTTGTCAGAAGCAAAGTGGCAGGATTTTGGTTTCACTGCAGATGCTAATGTATGCTAACATGAAACTCCCCACCTTCTTCTGATTGGCCAGCTTCTGGAAGCCCACCAACCTCACTCACACTCTCCCATTTTACCCGAGCACACCTGCACTTCACCACACAATAACACACAGAATGACACCACATACATGTTGAAGGTCACGTGATCACATCACGTGACAACAATTTCCAATCAAATTAAAAAGATCATTTCATGGGTCAAAGCACCAAAAACAAAGCAAATCAGCTTTACGTGGAGTGTGGGACCAAAAAACGTTGTGTGTACGTTTGATCATGTAGAGCGTTTGGCGAGCGTGACGCTGAATCAGCCACTTCCTCTGACAGTGCGCTGAAGCCAACGAGGCTGCTTCACACAAACATGTCTGCTTCCCCCTTAAACCGGCTCTGTTTAAACACACACTGTTTATAAGGACGATAACCTGAGCGAGCCTGAATCTACCCCTAAACCCGCACGGTCAACACACACACACACATTCCTGAGCTGCCTCACGGTCACACTACATCACAGACAGGTAGACCAGATGCTCTCAGACATGCTGTTCAGGGTAATCCAGCTGTTTTCATGTGTCCAGCACCTGGAAAGCAGCCTCACCTGAGGCCTGCACGATGAAGCAGGACTTTGGTCTTATCCATAAATATGAATTATTTTTCATTTAAAAAATGCAGAAATGTAAGGATTTCAAAAATAAGAACAGTGAACATGTTTTGCATCAAATATGAACATCAAACATCCAGTTTGATAAAAATATTTTTGAGCTTCAACATCTGTAATTCTGTTCACATGATGTCGACTGTTTTAAAGATTTTCTAGATTTTGTGTGTGAGAAGCTGGAAATCAGATATCAGTCCCCTCCTGCAACCTTGAGCTGCCTACAGGTGTCCAAATCCACCTTCAAGCATCCAGCTTGGTGCTCCCACAAACATCTGTGCATTCTCCTGATGGGAGGAGGTCAGCTCGACCTGGGTCAGGGCGTCCGTGAGCTCCTGCGGTGTAATACACAAACCTCACCTCTGGATTCAGGTCTGAGGAGCATGAGCGCCGATCGGTGGCATCAATGCCTTCGTCATCAAAGAAATGCCTGCACACTCTGAGGCCAGGAGGAGCCTGGGGCCCGCTGCAGGTGGCCTGACAGAGTCTGAGGATTTCATCCTGGTTTCTAAGGGCACTCAGGTACCGGTAGCTAACACCTGGAGGTCTGTGAGACCGTCCGAGGATTTTCCTCCCCAGGGTGCCGAGCCGGTCCTGCTGGATGTGGCTGAAGGGGTCGTAACGTTCACCGCGGCGTCTCGAGACTCTGTCTCTTGTGCTCAGTGTGAGCCTGCTCTCATCCACTAGAGCTGGACCTGCTGGTTCCCGTGCAGCAGGTTTGGCCCTCCTGCAGTCTGGTTCTGACAGTCAGTCGGTCAGAAACGTGCACGAGGAGCATGATGGAGGTCTTACTGTAGCATTCGTGCAGTGCTCCTCCTGCTCCTCAGGGAGATGCTCTCCTACAGCTCCCGTGGACACAGAGGAGGAGCCGGTGCACCTGTGCAGCAGGTCGCAGCAGTTGGAGGACACCAGCAGAGCACAAAGCAGAACTAGAGAGAAATGGGTCACCTGAGGGTCACACCTGCACAGCCTGAAGCTGAAGTCCTGTTGTGTCTGTGAGAGGTTTAAACAGCACACCTGCGGGACTCGCTGTGATGACCAGCCAACACAAAGCACACAACCAAAGCTCCTCACTCAGCTGAGCCTGTTTACACACGGGTGTGACGTCACCGTGACCAGGACACAAAGTTTTTTGTTCTCTCCTCTCAGATGATTTCAGACATGAAGTGAGCCGCAGACCGACAGCAGCTGATTATAAGTGAATTATTTGGGTTGGTGGTGTGATGATGACGGTCATATGTGCGGTGCTCACCCTCTCGGAGCTGCTCTCCGGCGGTCCCCGGGCTTCCCTCCGCTCCCCCGCGGTGCTGCCGTGGTTGTGCCCGCGCTCAGCTTCCTCCCCCCGGCCGGGCTCGTCTCCAGTCCCGCGTGCTGTTGTGCGTGGCCGTGGGGCTTCAGTGCTGCGGAGCAGAGCGCTGCAGCCCAGCAGGTCCAGAGGCAGAGCTCACAGAGCCGCATGTTCTCCGCAGGAGCTCCGAGATCAGCTGCAGCTGAGAGGTTCAGGCTCTCTGTGAGTGTGGGACATCCGAACACCCACAGCCGCTGCTGCCGCCAGCCAACTGGAAGAGCGCAGCAGCCAAGCAGCCAATGAGAGGCCAGAGGCGGGCGAAGGAGGCAAGGAGGGAAGGAAAGGAGGGAGAGGAGTGTGCTGTGGAGAGCCTGCGGTGGCTGTTCTCTGGCACCAGAGGGTGCCATCACAAACAGCTGACTGTGCAGCTCGCGTGCAGCCTTCTGCAGGACTGCACGGGAGCACGTCTGCGTGGGCTGCACACCTGTCTGCACACCTGTCTGCACAGACAAATAAGACACAAATGCAGCACCGTAACTTCAGCATTACTGTGTAAGCTGTCAGCAGCCTGAGATCAACAAATAGTTCTTAAGTCTTTTATCAAATGCATGTTTTACTCGTTTTATGACATGTAACCTCAGTTTCTGTCAGGATGAAGCTGAAACATCGCTTATTCAGATGCCCCTCTGTGTGTCAGTGATTGACAGACCCATGATGTTATTCAATTCAATTCAATTCAATTTTATTTATTTATATAGCGCCAAATCACAACAAAAGTCGCCTCAAGGCGCTTCATAGATACAGAGAAAAGCCCAACAATCATATGACCCCCTATGAGCAGCACTTTGGCGACAGTGGGAAGGAAAAACTCCCTTTTAACAGGAAGAAACCTCCAGCAGAACCAGGCTCAGGGAGGGGCGGGGCCATCTGCTGCGACCGGTTGAGGTGAGAGAAGGAAGACAGAATAAAGACATGCTGTGGAAGAGAGACAGAGGTTAATAACAGATATGATTCAACACAGAGAGGTCTGTTAACACATAGTGAGTGAGAAAGGTGACTGGAAAGGAAAAACTCAATGCATCATGGGAATCCCCGGCAGCCTACGTCTATTGCAGCATAACTAAGGGAGGATTCAGGGTCACCTGGTCCAGCCCTAACTATATGCTTTAGCAAAAAGGAAAGTTTTAAGCCTAATCTTGAAAGTAGAGATAGTGTCTGTCTCCTGAATCCAAACTGGAAGCTGGTTCCACAGAAGAGGGGCCTGAAAACTGAAGGCTCTGCCTCCCATTCTACTTTTAAATACTCTAGGAACAACAAGTAGGCCTGCAGAGCGAGAGAGAAGTGCTCTAATAGGGTGATATGGTACTACAAGGTCATTAAGATAAGATGGGGCCTGATTATTTAAGACCTTGTATGTGAGGAGCAGGATTTTGAATTCAATTCTGGATTTAACAGGAAGCCAAAACAGGAGAAATATGCTCTCTCTTTCTAGTCCCTGTCAGGACTCTTGCTGCAGCATTTTGGATTAGCTGAAGGCTTTTCAGGGAGTTTTTAGGACTTCCTGATAATAATGAATTACAGTCGTCCAGCCTGGAAGTAATAAATGCATGAACTAGTTTTTCAGCGTCACTCTGAGACAGGATATTTCTAATTTTAGAGATGTTGCACAAATGGAAGAAGTCTTACATATTTGTTTAATATGTGCGTTGAAGGACATGTCCTGGTCAAAAATGACTCCAAGGTTCCTCACAGTGTTACTGGAGGCCAAGGTAATGCCATCCAGAGTAAGAATCTGCTTAGATACCATATTTCTAAGCTTTTCAGCGCCGAGTACAATGACCTCAGTTTTATCTGAGTTGAGAAGCAGAAAGTTAGTGGCCATCCAAGTCTTTATGTCTTTAAGACATTCCTACAGTTTAACTCATTGGTGTGTGTTATCTGGCTTCATGGACAGATAGAGCTGGGTGTCATCTGCATAGCAGTGTAAATGTATGCTATGTCTTCTAATGATGCTGCCTAAGGGAAGCATGTATAATGTAAACAGAATTGGTCCTAGCACTGAACCCTGTGGAACTCCATAATTAACCTCAGTGTGTGAAGAGGACTCTCCATTTACATGCATAAATTGGAGTCTATTAGATAGATATGATACAAACCACTGCAGTGCAATACCTGTAATACCTACAGCATGTTCTAATCGCTCTAATAGGATATTATGGTCAACAGTATCGAACGCTGCACTGAGGTCTAGCAGGACAAGCACAGAGATGAGTCCACTGTCAGAGGCCATAAGAAGATCATTTGTAACCTTCACTAAAGCTGTTTCTGTGCTGTGATGAGCTCTGAAACCTGACTGAAACTCTTCAAATAAACCATTCCTCTGCAGATGATCTGTTAGCTGTTTGACAACTACTCTTTCAAGGATGTTTGATATGAAAGGAAGGTTGGAGATTGGCCTATAATTAGCTAAGACTGCTGGGTCTAGAGATGCTTTTTAAGTAAAGGTTTAACTACAGCCAGCTTGAAGGCCTGTGGTACATAGCTGATTATTAGAGATAGGTTGATCATATTTAAGATTGAAGAATTAATCAATGGCAGAACTTCTTTGAGCAGTTTTGTAGGAATGGGGTCTAAAAGACACATTGATGGTTTGGAGGAAGTAATTATTGAAGTTAACTCAGAAAGATCAATTGGAGAAAAAGAGTCTAACTTAACATCAATGGTACTAAGAGTAGCTGTAGACAATATTACATCTGTGGGATGATTATTGGTAATTTTTTCTCTAATGATAAAAATTTTATTTGTGAAGAAGTTCATGAAGTCATCACTAGTTAACGTTAAAGGGATGGTTGGCTCAAAAGAGCTCTGACTTTTTGTCAGCCTGGCTACAGTGCTGAAGAGAAACCTGGGGTTGTTCTTATTTTCTTCAATCAGTGACGAATAGTAAGCTGTTCTGGCTTTGCGGAGGGCTTTCTTATTAAGCAACAAACTATTTCTCCAGGCTAAATGATGATCCTCTAAATTTGTTACACGCCATTTCCTCTCCAGATTACGAGTCATCTGCTTTAGGGTACGTGTTTGAGAATTATACCACGGGGTCAGGTACTTCTGATTAGAGACCTTAGTTTTCACTGGAGCTACAGTATCCAGAGTCGTACGTAGTGAGGAGGTGAAATTATTAACAAGATAATCGACCTCTGTTGGAGCAGCGTTCAGGTAGCTGCTCTGCTCTGTGTTGGTACAGGGCATTGACGATGATAACAGTGGCTGGATTATATTCTTAAACTTAGTTACAGCGCTTTCAGAAAGACATCTACTTTGATAAAGTCTACTCTCCACTGCTGTGTAATCAATTATTGTAAATGTAAATGTTATCAAGAAATGATCAGACAGGAGAGGGTTTTCAGGAAACACTGTTAAATGTTCAGTTTCTATGCCATATGTTAAAACAAGATCTAGAGTGTGATTAAAGTGGTGGGTGGGTTCTTTTACATTTTGAGAGAAACCAATTGAGTCTAACAACAGATTAAATGCCATGTTGAGGCTGTCATTTTTAGCATCAACATGGATGTTAAAATCACCCACAATAATTATTTTATCTGAGCTCAGAACTAAATCAGATATAAAGTCTGAGAAATCAGACAGAAACTCTGTGTAAGGCCCAGGTGGACGATAGATGATAACAAGTAAGACTGGTTTCTGAGTTTCACAGCTGGGGTGGACAATGTTAAGCATCAGGCTTTCAAATGAATTAAAAGTCTGTCTGGGTCTTTGGTTGATTAATAGACTGGTGTGAAAAATTGCTGCCACACCTCCCCCTCAGCCTGTGCTTCGAGATTTCTGGTAGTTAGAATGACTCGGGGGTGTTGATTCATTTAAACTAACATAATCATCCTGCTGCAACCAGGTTTCTGTAAGGCAGAGTAAATCAATTTGTTGATCAATTATTAAGTCATGTACTAACAGAGACTTGGAGGAGAGAGACCTAATATTTAATAATCCACATTTCACTGTTTTACTCTTTGGTTCAGATGTGGATACTGTATTGTTCTTTCTTTGTAAATGTTTAAGTTGTTTGTTGCTGGTTTTTAGTTTGTTTTTTGTCTTTTTGGAAGCAGACACAGTCTCTATGGAGATGGGTTTTGGGGGGGTAGCAGGAGGAGAGAAGCTGCAGAGAGGTGTGTAAGACTGCAACTCTGCTTCCTGGTCCCAACTCTGGATAGTCATGTTTTGAGGGGTTTAATAAATTTGTCGATATTTCTAGAAATGAGAGCTGCTCCATCCAAAGTGGGATGGATGCCATCTCTCCTAACAAGACCAGGTTTCCTCCAGAAGGTTTGCCAATTATCTATGAAGCCCACATCGTTTCTGGGACACCACTCAGACAGCCAGCAATTTAAGGAGAACATGCGGCTAAACATGTCACTCCTGGTCTGATTGGGGAGGGGACCAGAGAAAACTACAGAGTCCCACATTGTTTTGGCAAAGTTGCACACCGATTCAATATTGATTTTAGTGACCTCCGATTGGCATAACCGGGTGTCATTACTGCCGACGTGAATTATAATTTTACTGAATTTACATTTACCCTTAGCCAGCAGTTTTAAATTTCCTTCAATGTCGCCTGCTCTGGCCCCTGGAAGACAATTGACTATGGTTGCCGGTGTCTCTAGCTTCACATGTCTGAGAACAGAATCACCAATTACCAGAGTTTGACCCCCAGCGGGTGTGTCGCCGAGTGGGGAAAAACGGTTAGACACAAGACTCTGTGTGAAACATTTCCAGTGGCTAGTATCATGGTGACTAGGCAACCCGAGCAGCGCGACGGAGGCTAGATGTCCCATTTCACAAGCCTCACACTTCCGCCCTTCTGGTTCTTCGGAGTTCCCGCCCCACGTAGTCCACGAAGGCCGCATACAGTGCGGCACCTGAATTGGGGCACAGCTATAGACCTTCACGATAAGACAGGAAACATGAGGAGGTAAGCAAGACACAAGAACTTAAAATATACATAAACACAGACACACAGAGAGACACAGAGGCCAAGGTTAACCCCGCCCTCTTTTTAACCATGAATTTTGAATTAAAACTAACATTAAAAATCTTTTTTATACGAGGAGGAAAGAGAAAGCACCTTTTCCACCGAGAGGAGCAGCATCTTAACTTATATCTAAACATGTTAATAGCACCTCTAGATTTAATGCCTGTGGAAGCTGATGAAGGTAGCGTGGCAGAAAGGAGTGATTCTAAAGGTTTGGCGAAGAGCAGGAGGTATTCTGATCCCTGAGGAGAAGAACTCCTCAGGGATCAGCCAGTTTCGCTAGATCAGCCTGCTGAACGTAGAGGGAAAGATCTTCTTTGGTGTCTTGGCCCAAAGACTATCTACTTTCCTGCAAAGAAACACATCAGTGCAGAAGGCCGGCATCCGGGGCTTCTCAGGATGTCTAAAGCACGCCAGCTTCATCTGGCACCAGATTCAAACTGCCAAGAAAGAACAAAGAGACCTTCACGTGGTCTTTTTAGACCTTGCCAATGCCTTTGGATCAGTTTCGCACAAGATCTTGTGGATGGCCTTCAACTATTTCAGCGTACCAAACCACATCACAGGACTGGTCAAGACCTACTTTAAGGATTTACAGTTTTTTGTGACAGCTGAGAACACCACCACAGCCTGGCAGCACCTGGGCAATGGAGTTATGGCAGGCTGCACGATTTCCCCTCTGGCATTTATCATGGCAATGGAGTTGTTCATGCGGGCATCTCGGTGGGTAGTGGGGGGTGAGAGACTCAAGAGTGGACATTTTACATACATGAAACTGTCAGAGAAAACGGCAGCCTCGAGCAAGCCAGGATATTAGTTTATAGAAGCTGTTAAAATTATATGTCTAACGTTAAAATGTTGGTGACACAATAATTTCATCCTAATGGTACTGACATATTCATAGGGTTAATTTTTGAGGCAAAATATCATGAGGTAGTCATGATTTTGCAAATATTCCACCTTGTAGTGCAGTTTGCACAAATTGTTTTAAAAATGCACTCAGCCTACAAACATTACTGATGAGTCAAGATCTGCACAAACTGACAGAAACACTAAAGCAGCTACACATTTTATTCTTATTGTCATGTATGTCCTATTTATCAGGTGACAGAAGAACCAACACAAAGCTCAGAGAGTAATGGTGACACAAGATCACAGGTGAAATTGGATGATGACTTGGTGGTTCATGTAGGCAAGTATATTTCTCCCTTTTGTTAATCTTTTTTTTGTCTTTAGCAAAGACAAAAAGGGGGAAAAAAGAAACGGGGCAGGGTTCGGTGGTGGAATCATCCATCCCCACCAATGCCAAAACCTAATCTACGCCCTTGGATTACAGATTACATGCCCCAAAATGTATTTTGTAACGTAATCCGTTACGTTACTCAATGAGAGTAACATATTCTGAATACTTTGGATTACTTAATATATTATCATGCTGTTTACAACTACATGAATGTACTATTGATGTGTGATTTGTTACTATTACTGTAGGCTACTCACCATACCAACACCAACTAGATGTTTAAATCTTAATATAAATGAGTAACAGTAGGTGGACATTAGGTAAGGCTGCACTTTTAGCAGCGATCTCATATAGAAAACTATTCCGCGCGTCTATAAAACAGGTCCGCGG
>NC_140452.1:297500-312500 GCF_963576455.1 Neolamprologus multifasciatus
TCTCGTCTTCCATTTTTCCATGATATGTTTCACTCTACATCAGACACGTGTTAAAGTGTGTTGGCTGCATATTAAGTTCAAAATGCTGATGAGCTCTGATCCAGTTGACTGATATACTCTGCTCTACATCCTGCACTGAAATATGAGGATTGTGTGTTTATTAAAATGTAAAATCATCATGGAGTCATTGACAGAAGAGCATCAACGTTCAGCCTGTTAAATTAGATTTAGATATTTTTATTTCAGAAATGATTCCTAACAAAAATGGAGAATATAAAAACACAATCAAAGCAGTAACGTCCATATTATGAAGTGTTTGCTGTATCAGACAATCATGTTTATTCACAACAATGAAAACAATATAGTGCAGATGAACATGGTGCTGTAATGAATCTGCTCTTAAACACAATAACAAAATACATTTTCCAAGAGAGATGATAATGATTCACATCAGAGTGAAGAACGAATACATTTACAACTGGTTTCTAACATTTATTATAGATCGAACTGATCACTGATAGAAACAGAAGAATATTCAAAATGATACTCTGAGAGATACATGAATGAGATATGGATAAACATCAAATCACATAAAACAAAAAAGCACATAATCATTATAACTGAAATAAAATATGAGCAGAAATAAACAAGAATTAAGTCGAAAGATAGAAAAAGGCAAAATGTTTAAAATATATAATCATATAAGAGACTGAACCGTCCAGTCAGGTCACAGATTCATATCTACAATAATATTTTTGTTTGTTTTTGTTTTGATTTCTTCACTTCTATGTATTATTATTATTATTATTATTATTATTTTTATTATTATTATTATTATTATTATTATTATAAGCATATTAAGTGTGTGTCTGAGCTGAAAGCTGCTCTCCTCTCCTGGTTTTCTGTCTCACACAGACCACAACAACACAAAGCATCACCTGCAGACTGCTGAGCAGTATCCACCTGACTCTGTAGAAGGTCGAGTAAACCCCAAAGGGCTCTCTGTAGATCAGAACAAATTTTTCTGCTGACAAACACTCATACTCAAAATTAAGACCTGTACACACATACTCTCCTGCATCTTGCAATGAGACATTAGAGATTATCAGGCTGTCATCGGAACAAGTGATTCTATTGTCACTGCGGAACTCAACATCGTACACAATGTTACCTTCTGTTTGGATCAACTTAATGAACAAAAAGCCAAAAGTACTATTTTTCCAATCATCAGAGCATCTCATAGTGACTTCATCTCCCTCTGAGAAAACCTTTACTGCAGGTGGACCAAGTTTAGGGCACACCAAAAGCTTGTACACATGACTTACTGTTTCACCTACACATCTGTAGATACCTGAATCATTTAACATTAGTGATGGAAATACCAGCGAGAAGTTTCGACCAATTTCTTGATCAATATCTTCCTTCATCCAAACTGGGGGCTGGTCATGAATGGGGTCCATGAAGGGACACTCCAGCACAGCTGTGTCTCCCTCTGAAGCATAACGTCGCTTTATTTCTTTGGTCAAAAGTACAGAGTAAGTGCTCACACACTGCTGTTGGTTCATCACCAGGCAGATGTAAACAGTTTGTTGTCCATTGAAGACATGAAGAAGTGATGTGTTTGTCACCTCCAGGAAACTTTCTTGGACTTTATTCACCTTCAAAATTCTGTCTTCAAATCTACTCAGTATGCCTTGTTGCAGCTTACTGTCCTGTCTGATCCAACGCACCGTCAGATTCTCACCTGCTCCTTTACATTGTACGTCTACAGTGTCTTCAGGACTTGTGATATCTTCTCCCCTTACTGTCTTACACACAGTCAGGCTGATGTTTCTCTCATATGTCACGCTGCCCTGAGTCCAGCACACTTCTTGGTACAGTCCAGAGTCTGAGTGGGTCAGGTTGTTGAGAGTAAATGAAGGAGAACCATGAAATGTCTCAGGAAATGAGAGTCGTCCTGTCAGGTCTTCATGTACTGTGAAGTTTCTGTTCCAGGGGTCAGAGATGTTCCACAGGACCAGAGTATCTTCACCAACACGTCTGGAGGTGATGCAGGAGCTGTTTTGATCTGGGAGCTTGAACTGTAAAGACTCTCCTTCTTCTCTTATGGCGATAAATTCTTCTGCATGAATGTTGCTGATGAGAGTGAACAGCAGGGAGAAGCAGAGCTGTGCGACTGCAGCCATCCTGCTCAGAGGTCTCGTGGTGAGTGTCGTACAAGCACTGACACTGCTCGCTTCATGAGCTTCCTGTTTGTGGTTGGAGGAGGAACGCCACTTCTTTATCACATCATCAAGGAACACTTTGAAGCATTTGGCTCGATATCACGCCGTATATCTGCTTTCACTCTTCACAGGCCAAAGTGTGGACACGGTTTTTTATACTTCGTTGCATGGGTCCAGGGGTATCAAACATGTGGCCTGGAGCACAGAACCGGCCAGTCACAGTGTCCAATCTGAACCATTACAAGTGAGATAATGTCAGCTTTACCACACAGCCATGAATATTATGAAAATGTAAAAGTCCTTTCTAAACTATTTAAAACTTTTTGAATAGTTTTTTAGTTTCAAAAACAACTAAAAAATGTTGTTTCTTATGTGATCCTTCATAAAACATCACATATTTTCCAACATAATTCAGGGTTTGGTTTGGTCTAAGTAAGCAGAGAAGTCCAGGCATCCAGTTTCCATGCAGATGTTTACATGAAGCTCATCATCTGATGATGAAACTTACTTTGTACCCAAGCAGCCCAACCAGAAATTGAAAGTGTACATGCATCAAGGGACGGAGCGCATCCCGTCAATAGGTCCAAAGTGCAATCGAGGCTAATCCCATGATCTTCTTATTTTCTTGTAGACCGAAGTTGAAAATCTGGCAGCATTTATTTTTGTGATTTTTTTCCACTCTCAGCTGTCCTTCTCCTGTATTTGGGCCTGTTTGTTAATTTATTTCAATCATGTAAACAATATACACGTACATTTAGCAAAGAAAATCTGAGAAAAAAATACTATACAAAATAAAGTTAATACATTTCAATATTGCTTCTGTTCTGATTCAGTTACATGTCGAAAGGGAGAGGGAAGAAGTAGAGATGGCACGATACCACTTTTTTATGTCCGATACCGATACCGATATCATAAATTTGGATATCTGCCGATACCGATATGAATCCGATATAGTGTTTTTTTTAATCAGTAAAACTGTTTTTTTAATATCTTGCTGCTTTTTGTATAAGTTCATACTCAAGTTAAAAAACAACAACAACACTAAAGCTATTCTGTTATACCTGTATGTAAAAAAAAAAACACACTGCACCCAAAATATTTCATAGATCAGCAACACTGATCAATCTAATAAAGTTAAACCTGCTCCATCCTCCCTATTCTGGTATTTTAAAGAGTACTTAGCAGAAATATTAAGCAACCTAACTAATAGGGTTGCAAACTCCCAGCAAAAGAAAATAGGGAACCACCCTCTTCCTCATGATGCTTAATCAATGTAATCAACTTTAATTTGATGCAGGGTGAAAAAAATTCACAGAAATAAATTATTTTTCAAGAATAATTAAATAGATTCAACATCTTTCTTCAACAGAATTGCAGACTGCACAGATGGTACCTTCCCAAAGGAAAAAGTACTACTACTAAAAAGTACTAGGGTATATTAGACTTAACAGTTACTATATACAGTAATGGACTTCTATACATTTTACATCAGATTAAAACTTTGGGTGTAAGATTCAGATAATTATTAAATAATTAAAAGCTAGATATTTTAAATGAGAATAAGAAAGAAAAGTATGTCTTTGTGCCCCCTTTTCCCTGTTCATGCCCTATCGGCCCCCCAGGCTAAACTTTGCTAGATCCGCCCCTGCACAGTTACCAGCCGTCAGCTGCGTAGAAAAAGATCCTGGTGTAGAAAGTAATATTAAATAAATTCTAACAACAGCTGATCAAGCTTAAACGTGCTGCTGTTGTTCAGCCGCTGGTTTCCTCTTTCTGGTGAGAAGTGAGACAAAAACAAAGAAGAGAGACGATCAGCTGATCATTAAGCAGTTTCACGATTGAAGTAGCAGCAAGAAGAGAGAGAGAAGAGGCAGTCGCTCCATATATCGGTTGTTAAGCTTAAGGCGGGAATGCTTTACAAACATTCAGAGATGAACTTACACTCTTGCTTTACTTCTCTCTGGGAAAACTTCCTCGGAGATGAAATGTTTGCTAGCAGGCTACAAATACACACAGCCGCTCTATCACGTGACCACACTACTCCGGCTCGCCATGTCGCCAAGCTTTGTGAGGTGCTTTTTTGATATTTAATGGATCGGATTACATTTTTTATTTCTCTCCGATATCCGATCCAGTAATTTAGGTCAGTATCGGACCGATACCGATACGTAATATCGGATCGGTCCATCTCTAGGAAGAAGTACACACTTATTTAATCCCACCCCTTTGCCATAAGTTATCAGTCAATATTTAGTCACTTACTGATAAAATCTGTAATAAAAATAGTGAACAGATTTCTGATATAATATAAACTATAATATCACATCATGAAGTTTTCTAAATAGCGACATTCACTTAATTTCAACATTTTCCTTTTTCTTTATAGCTCAAGAAGATCATATCTTTATAACTCTTTTTGAACTGTTTTATGTTTGGATATTGCTTCAATTTCATATTCAAACTGTTCCACAGCTTCACTCCATGCACAGAAACACAAAAGCTTGTTCCTGTTGTACGTACCTTCCCTGTTTTGAGTTACAAAAACCCCTTAAATTATAACTTACTCTGAATATAATCTGGCAGTTCTTTATTTTTTGCTTAACACTTAAAGCCAAGTTCACTCATAAAATGTGCCGGTCATAATAACGTTACAGGCTATGCTAGGCTTTGGCCCACATCAGTCTAAAATTGTATGCAACCATGAATAACGTGTTTTGGAAACTAACTGCACAACAGGCAGCACTATTAGTTCTCTCAGTCTCAGAGCAGCATTTCTAATTTTGATTGAAGCTGTCAGAGAAAACGGAGCCTCAAGCAAGCCAGGATAATAATACTAAAATGTTTAATTATTACTACATTACCTTTGACTAAAACTCTTGTTTGCGAGCAGCTTATTGATCTTGATAAAGACGTGCTGCTTACTTGTGTAAAAACAGTGAAATATAAAAAGTGTTTACTAATTTGTACCAACGTGAGAGAGAAATGGATCTGAAACCACTGAAACCAGAGTGTTTGCAGACACACAGATAATGAAGACATGCTGCTCGGAAATGCTAGATACAGATAAAAATGGAGTGTGTGTGTGTGTGTGTGTGTGTGTGTGTGTGTGTGTGTGTAACTGCCTCAGTAATTATGGACCTTATAGTCCTTACAAACACTGTTTCACTAACTTCAGTAAACATTTTACATACATATGTCACTGCTGTATAATTTACAGCAAACGCCGTGAACGCAGCGGTGCACGAGCCACTGCAGTGGAGCTCACGTACAGATTTGTGGGCTCAAAATGTGGTTATAAATATTTTGTACTTGTACTTTTGTATGTGTAAAAAGAATTTGTGTGTGTGTAAAAAAGATTTGTATGTGGACTTAGCCAAAAAAAAAAAACGTGTGAATCTCTGCAAGTTACAAGTACGAATTTTGACCCTATTTTTCTTCCTTTCATCTGATTGGTCAATGTCATGTCAATCACAAATGTAACAATCCAATCAGAGAACAGATGGGTTTGGCTGTTGGAGGGGAGCTTTTTTGAACTGCGGGTTATTACTCTATAATATTACTTACTCTAATATTACTAATAATAATTATTAGTAATATTAATGATTAATTATCTAATAATATACTAATCTAATATTACTTACACCACACTTTACAGTTATTTATTTGTAAAAAATGTTTGGAATCATGTATGATTTTTGTTCCACTTCTCACATGTTCACCACTTTGTGTTGGTCTTTCACGTGGAATTCCAATAACATTGATTCATGTTTGCGGCTGTAATGTGACAAAATGTGGAAAAGTTTAAGGGGGCTGAACACTTTTGCAAGCCACTGTAAGGAGCTTGGAAAGAAAAGCATCTGACATCAGGACATCCAGATGTTTTTCTTCTCTACAAAGGTGTATTAAAAAAAAAACAGCAAATTATAATATTACAGCGGATGTGTGACCTTAAAGGTTTCTGGCTGAAAAAAGGTCACTGATCAAACTGATTCTTGCTCACAAAAAACATTTTAATCAGATTCTCTGCAGGAAAATTTGAAAACATTTCCTCCTAACTTCTCAGTATTCACTTATCAGCATTCAGTCAAACGTTCATTTACGGGTGTAGTTAAAAAACTGCTAATAACTGACTTTCCACAGCAGTTGTTTGGACGGACACAGTAAGAGATGTAATCTGTTACTCTTGGTGTGAGAAAGAAGGTGTCTCTGAGATGTACTAATAGTGTGTTAGTTCCAAATAGTAAATTAGTGAATGTATTTCATGGCAGTTTGATTATTCTGGGACAAACAGTGCAGTCTTCCTCAAAGCATCACTGTGAATATAATCATATAATGTTAAAAATATAATAACAGTCTTTTTATTATTGGTCAATGAAATAAATAAATCCTCTTTATTATCAGAGTGAAAACAGACTTCCACAAACGAACGTCAACTGATGACTCCATAAATATTCAGCCCTTCAAAGGTGACTGACCTACTTCAACAGCCAAAATCACATATTTCTGGAAGGTCCACTCACTGGTTATTCAGCATGCCAGGCTACAGTTACACCATGCAGACAAAAGAGCACTCGGAGCAAGTTAAAGGAAAGTTTATTCAAAAGTAGAAGTCTGGGAATGGAGACAGAGGAGTTCACTTAAATCTGTCATTATGAAACGGAAGCAATCAAATCTGCCTAAATCTGACTCTCAAAGGTAAACTGGATACCTGGCTGACCATCACGTTCACGACCAGGTGAGGACAGATCAAAGATCAGGAGTCGATTTCAGGCTTGGGCTCGCTTTCATCATATTAGTCCAATCCAATCCAACTTTATTTATAGAGTACGTTAAAACCAACATGGTTGAACAAAGTGCTTTCCATCACAAAAACTGAGATAAAAGTAAAAAACAACATAAACAGACAAAGAAAGTGAAATAACAATAAAATAAATACATAAATGAAAAAAAGATTTAAAAATTAAATCCTTAAATATCTTAAATATTAAAACTAGTGCTGTCAGCGTTAATCTCGTTAAAATGACGTTAACGCCACGCGGCAAATCTCCGTTAGTGAATTAACGCAGATCGTGTGGTTGTTTGCTGACAACAGAAAAAAAGTTGCATCTAAGAACACGTTTTTTTCTTACTGATGCTCATTAGTGAAACACAAAGACATTAGACTAGTGATGGTAAATTTGATTCTTTTTACTGAATCGAGTTTTAATGAGTCACTCACCAAAGTGAATCGGTTTTTTGAGTCATTTGATTCACTGAGTCATTTGACCAGAGTGTGCAAAAAATGTACATTTTCACTCAAACTTAATTTGTTTCTCTTTTTATGTGAATCCTACTGCTCAGATGAATGATTAAAAAAAAACAAAACAACTATTTTATAGAGCAAAAAAAGAGCAAAAACATTTCTAAAATTCAGCAATTTCCTATCAAAGTTGCTTAATAAACATTTATTTTGTTTATCTTTATTTTATTAGTATTTTCCTTAAATGTGTTATATATATATTTAATATAAATATATACTTTCTCATCTAAATGTCCACTGAGCTGTGAGCCAGGGGGCGGTAATGCGCCTTAACATTGGTTGCAAACCAAGAAGAAGAAGAAGCTGTGAGCCAGGAGGGAGGGGGTGAGTGAGTGAGTGATTCGTTCGCTCTATGATTCGGCACAGGAAGGGAGGGGGTGAGTGAGTGAGTGATTCGTTCGCTCTATGATTCAGCACAGGAAGGGAGGGGGTGAGTAGCTCAAATGTGCTGTTAGCATGTTAGCAGAGCGATGCTACTGTGAACCGAGGAGCTATTTTCTGGATGTGAGCTTCTACTCAGGGTTTTTTCTTCCAGTTCAGAGCAGAAATGTTTTTGTTAAGATACTGGATGTTGTGTTTTTCTCCACAATTTTAATTATAAGCTAGATACATTGCTGCTAACAGCAACAGGGATGAGTCAGTGAGTCAGTTGGACTTGTGAATCATGATTCATGAGTCAGTAAAGTGATTCTCGAGTATTGAACGATTCGTTCATGATTCGCGCATCACTACATTAGACAAAAATGAAACTTTAGACCCTCTCTTCCCCCCCAACAGAAGTCAAAGGGATCTTCCAGGAATAGTGACACTATTTTCTGGAGAAGTGATTGGTCAGTACGTCGTGATCTCATACCTGCTGATCTCTAATCTGGAACCTAACCGGCACCAGCAGAGTAAAAGACACTTAACAGCTAAATTGAATCAAGCATAAAAACATTTTAGGCATCAAGACAAGTCATATTATCTGTGAATTTCCCTTTTTGTGATTGGTCAGATGCTGCCAACACCTCCCTTTCCTTGTGAAGGTGCATGAGAAACCCTGGATTAACTTTGCTAACCAGCGGTTATCCTTTTTTTTTTTTTTTTTTTTTTTTTTTTTTCCACCTGTCCCGTTTGGTTCTTTAGCCGTCAGAATTGTTGTCTGAAGACCAACAAGGATACCCAATGGATTTATTTTGCCAAATGGATCATCATGGCATTGCCGTATTGGTCCATTTGATCGACCTTTGTTTTTATTATTTATTTTATTTTCAGTTGTTACAGATGGGACAGACATGAGTGAGGGATAGGAAAGGGAGAAAGAAGGAGGAAGGAAAAGAAAAACAGAAGGGGAGAGAGACAGTGAGAAAGGGGGGAAGAAAAAATATCTCCGGGATCACCTGTTGAGAGAAAAAGAATAGAAAATAAGCAAAAAAACCAAAACAATGCAACATACTATACACAACACCATCGCATTAATCTAGCTAAGTGTAAACAGCAGTAAATACTAAATATTGAATGTTGTTGTGCAGCACGCAGGACAGACAGCGCACAATGTGCTTTGAAGTAGCAGCCAAGAAAGGTGTGATTTAAGTCTACGAACAGTGAACACCCATGTGCACACCTGTGTGGATCGGCGCGCTTGTATTCAAATGGTTTCCCCATGTAATGGTCTGCTAGAGGATGTAGAGAGCCATAGCCCCGTCCCCCAGGGCATGAAGCAGGCATGGAGGAGATCCAGGCCCCAGACATCCAGAGGCCCCAGAGTGCAAGAGCCCAAGGAGGACCACCGGAGGGGCATCCGTGCCACCTTCATGGGAAGGGCTGAGGATCCCCAGATGAGGGGTCACCCAGTAGCCACCGGGCAGAAGCTAGAGGGGGCTGCACCGGCGTGCAAGGGAGCCCAGGCCCATCCAGACCGGGGCCTACGGCAGCAGCACCGCCAAGCCCCACAGGACCCGGGGCAGCCCACCCCACCCCACCGCAGAGGAAACTGTACCCACCCCAACATTCAATCATCTCCCAGACTACACAAGACACAGACACCCAGGTTAAGTTTATTCTCCACCTCTCCTATGTCTCTCCCCCACCTGCAGAGTGGACTCCTGCAAAGATGGAACAACCTCCCTGCCAGTTCAAGAGCCCCCCGGTTAGGCCGATGCACAAGAGGCCCCCTGCGCCAGGGCTGAGCCCCCGTGCACCCACCCGCCCACAACCTCGGCGACACACCGACGAGGACCGAAGCCCCCAATGCCCAGCCAGAGCCCCAGCACGGAGGCGAAGCACCCCCGAACCCCAAACCCCCACGCCCGCCCCGGATCCACTCAGGGGCAGCCAGGCCACCAGGCCAGTAACCTACGTCCGCCAGCACAGACCATCCTCCAGCCCCGCTGCACGCGGCCACGAGGAGAACAACCTCTGAGAGCGACCAGAGCCACTAACCAGGTTATGAACACAACCCCCGGGTTAAGCCCTCCAGGGATAACGTCTCTAGGAGTCCTCCAGGTGCCCTAAGCCCATCCCAACCTCCACATCAACCACAATAGCCAAGGCGGGACCAAACCACGACCCCCTACCCCCGCTAGGTGATGGAGCCGATCAAAGGAGCCCAGAGGGATGATCTAATGTGGTGGCAGAGGCTATATCGAGACTAATGTGATCTATTAGATAGTTTCTATATTGGCTAGAATTAAGATTATTTTTTATTTTTCCAGTTCATGAGGGCCGTTTTCTTGGCGATGCATAGGGCAATAAAAACCATGTGGACTGTATTAATTTCTGTAGTGACATCATCCAAATTTCCCAACAAGCATACTAAAGGGGAGGTTGGAATTTTACATTTCAGACACTTTGATAAGTCCTCACATATCTCGTGCCAAAACTTCTGCACTGGTGGACAGAACCAAAGAGCGTGGATGTAACTGTCTGGTGTATTGCCTTGACAGTGTGAGCAGTTGTTGGCAGATGTAAAGCCCATCTTAAACATTCGATGACCTGTATAGTGCACTCTATGCAGTATTTTGTATTGTATTAATTGCAGATTGGGATTTTTAATCAATTTAAAGGTTTTTAAGCAAATCTGAGACCAGACGTTTTGGTCTAAGCTGACTGATAAATCTGCTTCCCACTTTGCAATAGGAAGGGATATTGATTCATCTATTTTAGAAAGTGTTCTGTATATTTTAGATAATAGTTTGGGGGATTTAAGAGTAAGAAATTGAACCACACTTGGTGGTGTTTGTAATTCAACTTGACTGAGGTTAAATTTCTTTTTTACTATGGATTTAATTTGTTGATATTCTAAAAATCTTTTCTTGTTTATCCCATATTGTGTAACTAGTCTGTCAAATGGAATAAATTCTGTTCCCTCTAATATATGTTCTAAGTATTTAATTCCTTTACAACTCCATTCTGGGAAATTAATCATATTTTTGTTTTGTAATATGTCAGGGTTATTCCAGATAGGTGTACGTTTGCATGGGATTAATGAAGACTCCGTTATTTTTAGAAACTCCCACCATGCTGTCAGAGAAAAGCTGATGTTGATGCTTTTAAAGCATTCATGTCTTTTGATGTTTGAGCTAATAAATGGTAGGTCTGAAATCTCTAGATCATTGCATAGTGCCTGTTCAACATCTAGCCAGGGCTCATCTAAGAGGGTACATTTTAACCATTCTGAGATGAACTGAAGCCTGTTGGCTAAGAAGTATTGGTGAAAATTAGGCAGATCTAATCCTCCTCTATCCTTGGTTCTTTGTAGCATTTTTAAGCTGATGCGCGGGGGTTTATCTTTCCAAAGAAATTTAGAAATATGTGAATCCAGAGATCTGAACCAATCTTGTGATGGTTTGTTAGGGATCATTAAAAATAAGTAATTTATTTTTGGCAAGATCATCATTTTTATAGTGGCGACCCTTCCCATGAGTGATATGGGTAGAGATTTCCATCTAGTCAGATCGCCTTCTACTTTCTTTAGAAGTGGGATGTGGTTTAATTTAATTAACTCTGAAAGCTTAGGAGAAACATTAATACCTAAATATTTAATATTTCCAGATTGTAGTGGGGCAGAAGATGAATTGTGGAAGGAGCAGTTAATGGGAAGAACTGTAGATTTTGGCCAGTTAATTGAATAATCTGAAACTCTTGAAAACCAGTTTATTAGAGTAATTACCTCAGAGAGGTTGATTTGTGAGTTTTGCAGAAAAAGCAACACATCATCCGCATAGAGACTGATTTTATGTTCTACGTTATTACATTTTATGCCCTTAATTGTTGTAGCCTGTCTAAGTGCTGCTGCTAGAGGTTCGATAAAAATTGCAAAAAGTGAAGGGGAGAGTGGGCATCCCTGTCTGGTGCCCCTCAGGAGACAAAAGCTGGAGGATGTCTGGTCATTTGTTCTGATACGAGCTGTTGGGGAATTGTATAATATTCTTATCCAATTTATGAAAGAGTTTCCAAAACCAAATTTGTGTAAAGTTGCAAATAAAAATTTCCAGTTAACTCTGTCAAATGCTTTTTCTGGATCTAGAGATAATATTATGGTTTCAATGTTTTTATTGTATGAGTAGTCTATTAAATTAAGTAATCTACGAGTGTTTGTTGAGGAGTGCCGACCTTTTATGAAACCAGTTTGGTCAGGATGAATTAAGAGGGGGGTTATTTTCTCTAATCTCTTTGAGAGAGCTTTGCGGATTATTTTAAGGTCTACATTTATAAGGGATATTGGACGATAACTTGAGGGAAATAAAGGGTCTTTTCCTGGTTTTAGCAGGAGACTAATGTTAGCAGAATTCATATTTGGTGGTAGTCTGCCATTTTTCTTGATTTCCTGCAACATTCCATGGAATACTGGTGCCAAAATTGTCCAGAATTCTTTGTAGAATTCTGCAGGAAAGCCGTCTGGACCTGGAGCTTTATTAATGGGCATACTTATCAGGGCTTCCTGGAGTTCACCTGGCGTCAGTGGTGAATCCAGTGCCATTGCTTGACTGTCTAGTAATTTTGGAAGAGTTACGTTGTCAAGAAACAAATCAATTTCATTTTTAGACGGGTTTATTTGTGGTGAATATAAAGTTTCATAGAAATCCCTAAAAATCTTGTTTATTCTTCCAGGCTCATAGTTTATTTAGTATTTACTGCTGTTTACACTTAGCTAGATTAATGCGATGGTGTTGTGTATAGTATGTTGCATTGTTTTGTTTTTTTTGCTTGTTTTCTATTTTTTTTCTCTCAACAGGTGATCCCGGAGATATTTTTTCTTCCCCCCTTTCTCACTGTCCCTCTCCCCTTCTGTTTTTCTTTTCCTTCCTCTTCCTTTCTCCCTTTCCTATCCCTCACTCATGTCTGTCCCGTCTGTAACAACTGAAAATAAAATAAATAATAAAAACAAAGGTCGATCAAATGGACCAATACGGCAATGCCATGATGATCCATTTGGCAAAATAAATCCATTGGGTATCCTTGTTGGTCTTCAGACAACAATTCTGACGGCTAAAGAACCAAATGGGACAGGTGGAAAAAAAAAAAGAAAAAAAAAAAAGAGTGCATCGCTTGGGGGGCGTGAGGTCGCGGACCGAGAGACCACGTCCTATTGTGGCCAAATTTGGTCAATTTAAACAGAAGGAACAGGTGAAGAGTCACGGCAGGGAACTGAAGGGAACGGACTTCAGCGTGAACAACCAGTTCCCCAAAGAGATCCTGGAACGACGCAAGGTCCTGTTCCCAGTCCGACGTAGCTTCATGCAGAAAGGCTCCTGCGCTGTCATCGCCGTGGACCGGCTCTACGTGGACGGACAGCTCTACCGCGACCCCGGCACCACACCGTGGTTATATTGACTGCACTCCAGATAAGAACCCGCTACACCCTTTTCTTATTCATTCACACTTTCTCCTTTAACATGGGTTTAACCTAGTAATATCAGTATGATGTCATAGCAGATATAACACCGTCACCCTCCGTGATTACTTTAATTGGAATGTTTCCGTTTCTTTTCTTTTTTTTGTTGTCGCTCACAGTTTATGTGGTTTCTTTCTTTCTCTTGTCTTTCACTGCTGTGATCACCTACTTCCCCACTCACCTACAAACAACACCCTCTATTTCTCCATATATTCGCACCACGATCACGCAAACACACACGCTCAATGGCAGCACATTTACAACAGCCTCACAGCACGCACAGACTTGCAAGCCACGCTTGTTCATATTAGTGAATAGTCACACACATAGTCAGACTTATGGAGCCTATCACCACACTTTTTTCTCTTTCTATTTACAAACAAGTGATGTTTCCACATTTTCTCCACCCGTCTAAACGAAACACCCAGCGTACATCATTAGACATACACACACAATTATGGGCATGCTGAGGTTTGTCACATGGAATGTAAATGGGGCTGGCACCAGAGGAAAGAGGTTAAAGATATTTAACCAGCTTAAAAAACTACAGGCAGATGTTGTTTTATTACAAGAAACTCACAGACCTGTTACAGGTTTAAACAAACTTAAAACACCTGAGTTTCCTAATGTGTTAGCAGCCTGTTATAATTCTAGACAAAGAGGAGTAGCAATTTTAATACATAAAAATGTTAATTTTACAGTACTCGATACAGTTATAGATCCAGAGGGTAGATTTCTAATTATTAAACTATCAATATTGAACAAAAAACTATGTATTGTAAGTATATATGGTCCAAATGTTGATGAACCCTCATTCTTCCACGGATTTTTTAGTGCACTCTCTGAACACCTTGATTGCACACTCATTCTTGGGGGCGACCTCAACCTTGGACTAAATGAAGAAATGGATAGGCTCAACACAACAGGAACTCAGCGCAATTGGCAATCCACAAATATAATCAAACAGTATATGAGCGACTATGGCCTTTGCGATGCATGGCGCTCCCTTCACCCCAACAGTAAGGAATATACTTTCTTCTCACATGTTCATCACTCCTACTCTCGTCTGGATTATTTTTTGGTCAGCAGCTCACTGCTGAGCGACGTTTCAGACACTGAGATTCACCCTATAGCTGTCAGCGATCATGCTCCTGTATCTTTAACACTAATACACAAGAATAATACTACGCCAAGTAAATACTGGAGATTTAACACATCACTACTTAAAGATGAAGACTTTATTAAATATTTTAAAAAGGAATGGACTTCATATTTAGACTTTAATGACACTCCCGGAACATCTGCTTCTGTTCTATGGGAAGCAGGAAAAGCTGTGATGAGAGGTAAAATAATTTCTTTCTCATCACACAAAAAGAAAGAAGAAAACCAGCGGTTATCCTGATCACGATTGTTAGTGTAAGTGAATCCAGATGATGGAAAGAAAACCTGGGCATGCTGAAATCACTTCGTAGTATATGCCCCAGGGTTCAAAGGCCATCCAGTCGCACCATAACAAGAACATGGGAACACTAATGTTGTTTCTCCTTTTACAGTCATAATCTGCATTCATGGATGTTAAAAATGATTTTATTAGAAATGTA
>NC_140452.1:317500-342500 GCF_963576455.1 Neolamprologus multifasciatus
TGATGATAACCATGTGCAGCTTCTCTCGTCTTCCATTTTTCCATGATATGTTTCACTCTACATCAGACACGTGTTAAAGTGTGTTGGCTGCATATTAAGTTCAAAATGCTGATGAGCTCTGATCCAGTTGACTGATATACTCTGCTCTACATCCTGCACTGAAATATGAGGATTGTGTGTTTATTAAAATTGAAAATCATCATGGAGTCATTGACAGAAGAGCATCAACGTTCAGCCTGTTAAATTAGATTTAGATATTTTTATTTCAGAAATGATTCCTAACAAAAATGGAGAATATAAAAACACAATCAAAGCAGTAACGTCCATATTATGAAGTGTTTGCTGTATCAGACAATCATGTTTATTCACAACAATGAAAACAATATAGTGCAGATGAACATGGTGCTGTAATGAATCTGCTCTTAAACACAATAACAAAATACATTTTCCAAGAGAGATGATAATGATTCACATCAGAGTGAAGAACGAATACATTTACAACTGGTTTCTAACATTTATTATAGATCGAACTGATCACTGATAGAAACAGAAGAATATTCAAAATGATACTCTGAGAGATACATGAATGAGATATGGATAAACATCAAATCACATAAAACAAAAAAGCACATAATCATTATAACTGAAATAAAATATGAGCAGAAATAAACAAGAATTAAGTCGAAAGATAGAAAAAGGCAAAATGTTTAAAATATATAATCATATAAGAGACTGAACCGTCCAGTCAGGTCACAGATTCATATCTACAATAATATTTTTGTTTGTTTTTGTTTTGATTTCTTCACTTCTATGTATTATTATTATTATTATTATTATTATTATTATTATTATTATCATTATTATTATTATTATTATTATTATTATTATTATAAGCATATTAAGTGTGTGTCTGAGCTGAAAGCTGCTCTCCTCTCCTGGTTTTCTGTCTCACACAGACCACAACAACACAAAGCATCACCTGCAGACTGCTGAGCAGTATCCACCTGACTCTGTAGAAGGTCGAGTAAACCCCAAAGGGCTCTCTGTAGATCAGAACAAATTTTTCTGCTGACACACACTCATACTCTAAATTATAACCTGTACACACATACTCTCCTGCATCTTCCAGTGAGACATTAGAGATTATCAGGCTGCCATAGGAACAAGTGATTCTATTGTCACTGCAGAACTCTTCATCGTTCACAATTTTAACTTCTGTTTGAATCAACTTAAAGAACAAAAAGGCCGAAGCACTATTTTTCAAATCCTCAGAGCATCTCATAGTGACTTCATCTCCCTCTGAGAAAACCTTTACTGCAGGTGGACCAAGTTTAGGGCACACGAAAAGCCTGTACTCATGACTTACTGTTTCACCTACACAGTAGTAGGCACCTGAATCATTTAACATTAGTGATGGAAGTACCAGCGAGAAGTTTCGACCAATTTGTTGATAAATATTGTAGAAAATATCTTCCTTCATCCAAACTGGGGGCTGGTCATGAATGGGGTCCATGAAGGGACACTCCAGCACAGCTGTGTCTCCCTCTGAAGCATAACGTAGCTTTATTTGTTTGGTCAAAAGTACAGAGTAAGTGCTCACACACTGCTGTTGGTTCATCACCAGGCAGATGTAAACAGTTTGTTGTTGATTGAAGACATGAAGAAGTGATGTGTTTGTCACCTCCAGGAAACTTTCTTGGACTTTATTCACCTTCAAAATTCTGTCTTTGAAAATACTCGGCATGTCTTGTTCCCACTTTCTGTCATGTCTGATCCAATGCACCGTCAGATTCTCACCTGCTCCTTCACATTGTACGTCTACAGTGTCTTCCGGACTTACGATATATTCGTGCCCCCTTACTGTCTTACACACATTCAGGCTGATGTTTCTCTCATATGTCACGCTGCCCTGAGTCCAGCACACTTCTTGGTACAGTCCAGAGTCTGAGTGGGTCAGGCTGTTGAGAGTAAATGAAGGAGAACCATGAAATGTCTCAGGAAATGAGAGTCGTCCTGTCAGGTCTTCATGTACTGTGAAGTTTCTGTTCCAGGGGTCAGAGATGTTCCACAGGACCAGAGTATCTTCACCAACACGTCTGGAGGTGATGCAGGAGCTGTTTTGATCTGGGAGCTTGAACTCTAAAGACTCTCCTTCTTCTCTTATGGCGATAAATTCTTCTGCATGAATGTTGCTGATGAGAGTGAACAGCAGGGAGAAGCAGAGCTGTGCGACTGCAGCCATCCTGCTCAGAGGTCTCGTGGTGAGTGTCGTACAAGCACTGACACTGCTCGCTTCATGAGCTTCCTGTTTGTGGTTGGAGGAGGAACGCCACTTCTTTATCACATCATCAAGGAACACTTTGAAGCATTTGGCTCGATATCACGCCGTATATCTGCTTTCACTCTTCACAGGCCAAAGTGTGGACACGGTTTTTTATACTTCGTTGCATGGGTCCAGGGGTATCAAACATGTGGCCTGGAGCACAGAACCGGCCAGTCACAGTGTCCAATCTGAACCATTACAAGTGAGATAATGTCAGCTTTACCACACAGCCATGAATATTATGAAAATGTAAAAGTCCTTTCTAAACTATTTAAAACTTTTTGAATAGTTTTTTAGTTTCAAAAAGAACTAAAAAATGTTGTTTCTCATGTGATCCTTCATAAAACATCACATATTTTCCAACATAATTCAGGGTTTGGTTTGGTCTAAGTAAGCAGAGAAGTCCAGGCATCCAGTTTCCATGCAGATGTTTACATGAAGCTCATCATCTGATGATGAAACTTACTTTGTACCCAAGCAGCCCAACCAGAAATTGAAAGTGTACATGCATCAAGGGACGGAGCGCATCCCGTCAATAGGTCCAAAGTGCAATCGAGGCTAATCCCATGATCTTCTTATTTTCTTGTAGACCGAAGTTGAAAATCTGGCAGTATTTATTTTTGTGATTTTTTTCCACTCTCAGCTGTCCTTCTCCTGTATTTGGGCCTGTTTGTTCATTTATTTCAATCATGTAAACAATATACACGTACATTTAGCAAAGAAAATCTGAGAAAAAGATACTATACAAAATAAAGTTAATACATTTCAATATTGCTTCTGTTCTGATTCAGTTACATGTCGAAAGGGAGAGGGAAGAAGTACACACTTATTTAATCCCACCCCTTTGCCATAAGTTATCAGTCAATATTTAGTCACTTACTGATATAATCTGTAATAAAAATAGTGAACAGATTTCTGATATAATATATACTATAATATCACATCATGAAGTTTTCTAAATAGCGACATTCACTTAATTTCAACATTTTCCCTTTTCTTTATAGCTCAAGAAGATCATATCTTTATAACTCTTTTTGAACTGTTTTATGTTTGGATATTGCTTCAATTTCATATTCAAACTGTTCCACAGCTTCACTCCATGCACAGAAACACAAAAGCTTGTTCCTGTTGTACGTACCTTCCCTGTTTTGAGTTACAAAAACCCCTTAAATTATAACTTACTCTGAATATAATCTGGCAGTTCCTTATTTTTTGCTTAACACTTAAAGCCAAGTTCACTCATAAAATGTGCCGGTCATAATAACGTTACAGGCTATGCTAGGCTTTGGCCCACATCAGTCTAAAATTGTATGCAACCATGAATAACGTGTTTTGGAAACGAACTGCACAACAGGCAGCACTATTAGTTCTCTCAGTTTCAGAGCAGCATTTCTAATTTTGATTGAAACTGTCAGAGAAAACTGAGCCTCGAGCAGCCAGGATAATAATACTAAAATGTTTAATTATTACTACATTACCTTTGACTAAAACTCTTGTTTGCGAGCAGCTTATTGATCTTGATAAAGACGTGCTGCTTACTTGTGTAAAAACAGTGAAATATAAAAAGTGTTTACTAATTTGTACCAACGTGAGAGAGAAATGGATCTGAAACCACTGAAACCAGAGTGTTTGCAGACACACAGATAATGAAGACATGCTGCTCGGAAATGCTAGATACAGATAAAAATGGAGTGTGTGTGTGTGTGTGTGTGTGTGTGTGTGTGTGTGTGTGTGTCTAACTGCCTCAGTAATTATGGACCTTATAGTCCTTACAAACACTGTTTCACTAACTTCAGTAAACATTTTACATACATATGTCACTGCTGTATAATTTACAGCAAACACCGTGAACGCAGCGGTGCACGAGCCACTGCAGTGGAGCTCACGTACAGATTTGTGGGCTCAAAATGTGGTTATAAATATTTTGTACTTGTACTTTTGTATGTGTAAAAAGAATTTGTGTGTGTGTAAAAAAGATTTGTATGTGGACTTAGCCAAAAAAAACGTGTGACTCTCTGCAAGTTCCAAGTACGAATTTTGACCCTATTTTTCTTCCTTTCATCTGACTGGTCAATGTCATGTCAATCACAAATGTAACAATCCAATCAGAGAACAGATGGGTTTGGCTGTCGGAGGGCAGCTTTTTTGAACTGCGGGTTATTACTCTATAATATTACTTACTCTAATATTGCTAATAATAATTATTAGTAATATTAATGATTAATTATCTAATAATATACTAATCTAATATTACTTACACCACACTTTACAGTGATTTATTTGTAAAAAATGTTTGGAATCATGTATGATTTTTGTTCCACTTCTCACATGTTTACCACTTTGTGTTGGTCTTTCACGTGGAATTCCAATAAAATTGATTCATGTTTGCGGCTGTAATGTGACAAAATGTGGAAAAGTTTAAGGGGGCCGAACACTTTTGCAAGCCACTGTAAGGAGCTTGGAAAGAAAAGCATCTGGCATCAGGACATCCAGATGTTTTTCTTCTCTACAAAGGTGTATTAAAAAAAGAACAGCAAATTATAATATTACAGCGGATGTGTGACCTTAAAGGTTACTGGCTGAAAAGGTCACTGATCAAACTGATTCTTGCTCACAAAAAACATTTTAATCAGATTCTCTGCAGGAAAATTTGAAAACATTTCCTCCTAACTTCTCAGTATTCACTTATCAGCATTCAGTCAAACGTTCATTTACGGGTGTAGTTAAAAAACTGCTAATAACTGACTTTCCACAGCAGTTGTTTGGTCGGACACAGTAAGAGATGTAATCTGTTACTCTTGGTGTGAGAAAGAAGGTGTCTCTGAGATGTACTAATAGTGTGTTAGTTCCAAATAGTAAATTAGTGAATGTATTTCATGGCAGTTTGATTATTCTGGGACAAACAGTGCAGTCTTCCTCAAAGCATCACTGTGAATATAATCATATAATGTTAAAAATATAATAACAGTCTTTTTATTATTGGTCAATGAAATAAATAAATCCTCTTTATTATCAGAGTGAAAACAGACTTCCACAAACGAACGTCAACTGATGACTCCATAAATATTCAGCCCTTCAAAGGTGACTGACCTACTTCAACAGCCAAAATCACATATTTCTGGAAGGTCCACTCACTGGTTATTCAGCATGCCAGGCTACAGTTACACCATGCAGACAAAAGAGCACTCGGAGCAAGTTAAAGGAAAGTTTATTCAAAAGTAGAAGTCTGGGAATGGAGACAGAGGAGTTCACTTAAATCTGTCATTATGAAACGGAAGCAATCAAATCTGCCTAAATCTGACACTCAAAGGTAAACTGGATACCTGGCTGACCATCACGTTCACGACCAGGTGAGGACGGATCAAAGATCAGGAGTCGATTTCAGGCTTGGGCTCGCTTTCATCATAAGTCCAATCCAATCCAACTTTATTTATAGAGTACGTTAAAACCAACATGGTTGAACAAAGTGCTTTCCATCACAAAAACTGAGATAAAAGTAAAAAACAACATAAACAGACAAAGAAAGTGAAATAACAATAAAATAAATACACAAATGAAAAAAACATTTAAAAATTAAATCCTTAAATATATTAAATATTAAAACTAGTGCTGTCAGCGTTAATCTCGTTAAAATGACGTTAACGCCACGCGGCAAATCTCCGTTAGTGAATTAACACAGATCATGTGGTTGTTTGCTGACAACAGAAAAAAGTTGCATCTAAGAACACGTTCTTTTCTTACTGATGCTCATTAGTGAAACACAAAGACATTAGACTAGTGATGGTAAATTTGATTCTTTTTACTGAATCGAGTTTTAATGAGTCACTCACCAAAGTGAATCGGTTTTTTGAGTCATTTGATTCACTGAGTCAGTTGACCAGAGAGTGCAAAAAATGTACATTTTCACTCAAACTTAATTTGTTTCTCTTTTCATGTGAATCCTACTGCTCAGATGAATGATTAAAAAAAAACCCAACTATTTTATAGAGCAAAAAAAGAGCAAAAACATTTCTAAAATTCAGCAATTTCCTATCAAAATTGCTTAATAAACATTTATTTTGTTTATCTTTGTTTTATTAGTATTTTCCTTAAATGCGTTAAATATATATTTAATATAAATATATACTTTCTCATCTAAATGTCCACTGAGCTGTGAGCCAGGGGGCGGTAATGCGCCTTAACATTGGTTGCCAACCAAGAAGAAGAAGAAGCTGTGAGCAAGGAGGGAGGGGGTGAGTGAGTGAGTGATTCGTTCGCTCTATGATTCAGCACAGGAAGGGAGGGGGTGAGTAGCTCAAATGTGCTTGTCGCTACCCGATCCGTACCGGAAACACGATCGGTACCCCGCATGCGCGAAAGGTGTCTACTGAAGCGTTTTACGATAGTTACGGGTCAGAGTATCTGTTAAGATGTTAAGAATAATAAGTATCTCTTAACATGTTCCAATAATGAAGCATTTCAGAACAATGGAGACAAAAACGAAAAATAAAAAGATAGTTACGGATCAGGACTCCCCGATCCTTACTGCGCATGTGCAAAGTCGGACCGTACAAATCGGGTCTACCCGATCCGTATCGCGCATGTGCAGATGTTTTCTTCTTCTTCTGTTCGTTTAATGGCAGTTTACTCCCCAGTATACGAGGATACTGCCACCTGCTGACTGAGCGAATGAACCCTATTGTCTGTGAAGGTTCTCAGTCATCCAGGTCATCGTAGTCAAAGGAGCTTGCAAAGAAAAGCGTCTGGACTTCTTTAAGTTACTTGAAGACGTTTCACCTCTCATCCGAGAGGCTTCTTCAGTTCTAAGGTCAAATGGTGCAGAGTCCCAGATATAACCCTGGTGGGAGTGTCCCCCACAGAGGGACAAAAGGACCCCCTGATGATCCTCTAATCGCCTGAGTTAAGGTGTGGAACTGGGTGTGGGTCCCAATCAGCCAGAGTTTCGGGTGAGTTCATTGTGAAACCTGGCCCCACCTTATCATGCGAATTCCTGAGGTCAGATGGCCCAGGGTGTGAGTGGGCCTTAAGGCGTCTGGGAAGGGATCTCAAAACTGGATTATAGATGGCAGAGAGTTGGTGTCGTAAACCACCGCCTCTGTTCAAAGATGGTCACTCACAGTGGACATAGATGGCTTCTTTCACTCCTCTTTCAAACCATCTGTCCTCTCTGTCCAAAATGTGAACATTGGCATCCTCGAAAGAGTGTCCTTTATCCTTAAGATGCAGATGGACAGCTGAGTCTTGTCCTGTGGAGGTCGCTCTTCTGTGTTGTGCCATGCGCTTGTGAAGTGGCTGTTTGGTCTCTCCAATGTAGAGGTCTGGGCATTCCTCGCTGCACTGTACGGCATACACCACATTGTTAAGTCTGTGTTTTGGCGTTTTGTCTTTCGGGTGAACCAGTTTTTGTCTGAGTGTGTTGCTGGGTCTGAAGTACACCGGGATGTCATGCTTGGAGAAAACCCTCCTGAGTTTCTCTGATACACCGGCTACATAGGGGATGACAATGTTGTTGCGCCTGTCCTTCTTATCCTCCCTCGCTGGTGTCTGATCTTCTTTTCTGTGCCTCTTTGCTGACTTTAAAAACGCCCATTTCGGATAGCCGCACGTTTTGAGTGCTTCCTTTACATGTGTGTGTTCCTTCTTTTTCCCTTCAGGCTTAGAGGGAACATGTTCTGCCCGGTGGTGTAGGGTCCTAATTACTCCAAGTTTGTGTTCCAGAGGGTGATGGGAGTCAAACAGGAGGTACTGGTCCGTGTGTGTGGGCTTCCGGTAAACTTCGATGTTGAGGTTGCCATTCTCTTCAATGTGCACAGCGCAGTCCAGGAAAGGCAAACAGTCATCCTTCGTGTCTTCCCTGGTGAACTTGATGTTTTTATCCACAGCGTTGATGTGCGCAGTGAAGGATTCCACTTCTTGTGTCTTGATTTTGACCCAGGTGTCGTCTACATATCTGTACCAGTGGCTGGGTACTCTTCCTTTGAAAGAGCCAAGAGCCTTCCTTCCCACTTCCTCCATGTAAAGGTTGGCTACAATAGGTGACACAGGGGAGCCCATAGCACAGCCATGTTTTTGTCTGTAATAGCCTTCGTTGTATTTGAAATATGTAGTGGTGAGGCAGAGGTCTAACAGTGTGCAGATCTGATCGGGTGTGAAGTTGGTCCTGTCCTCCAAGGAGCTGTCTTCTTGTAGTCGTTTTCTGACAGTCTCCACTGCCTCCGTGGTGGGTATGCAAGTGAAGAGAGAGACTATATCAAAGGACACTATGGTTTCATCTGGATCCAGGGTAAGTTTCTGGACCTTGTCAGTGAAGTCGGTGGAGTTCTTGATGTGGTGTGGGGTGTTCCCCACGAGAGGAGCAAGGATGGTAGCAAGGTGTTTTGCAATGTTATAAGTGGCTGAGTTTATGCTACTGACTATGGGTCTGAGTGGGACAGCTTCCTTGTGGATTTTTGGAAGTCCGTAAATGCAGGGTATGGCATCCCCTGGGTAAAGGCGGTGATAAGTAAGGCGGTCAATGATTCTGTCCTTTTCCAAGTCTTGAAGGCAAGCTATAACTTTCTTTTTGTTGCTGCTTGTGGGGTCTCGCTTTAAGGCTTCGTAGGTATTGTTGTCACTGATCTTGATTTGGAGGGCATCTATAGTGCAATGGATTTCACTATAGATGTCCATTTCACATCCATAGACATCCATTTCACTATAGATGCCCTCCAAATCAAGATCAGCCAGACTCTGCAGGGACTCTGCAGGAACTGGAAACACTTCTACCCTCTCCAATCTTAGAAGAGGTTTACAAGTTTGTGGACAAGGCTCAGCGGGCCCAACACTCGAAAGGAAAAGAAAGAACGCAGGAAATTTCACACCTTGCTTTCAAAAACACACACTCCTCATTCTGAATCTGAACCTACACAACCCATAGAAGAAAACACACCTGAAGACAGTCAGGAGAAATGGGTTAAGAACTTTTCAGACAGGAATCTGACTGAACCTGAAAAGAGAGTATTAGCCAAAGGTCTCAATTTTGCCATTTCTCCACAACAGTTGCCCATAGTGGACCTCATCACAGCCACAGAATCTGCCATTCGGATTAATAAATTATCACAGACAGAAGCAGAGCAAATCAGGATGAAAGTCTCAGCCACCCTCTCCAGTGCCAAAGTCCCTCCGTCCAACCTCACAATACAGGAAAAGAAGGCCGTCGCTTCCCTGAGCAAAGACCACAACATCACTGTTTTACCAGCGGATAAGGGAAGATGCACCGTGGTCCTAAACACTACAGATTACCATACAAAGATCACTACTCTCCTCAGTGACAACAATACCTACGAAGCCTTAAAGCGAGACCCCACAAGCAGCGATAAAAAGAAAGTTATAGCTTGCCTTCAAGACTTGGAAAAGGACAAAATCATTGACCGCCTTACTTATCACAGCCTTTACCCAGGGGATGCCATACCCTGCATTTACGGACTTCCAAAAATCCACAAGGAAGCTGTCCCACTCAGACCCATAGTCAGTAGCATAAACTCAGCCACTTATAACATTGCAAAACACCTTGCTACCATCCTTGCTCCTCTCGTGGGGAACACCCCACACCACATCAAGAACTCCACCAACTTCACTGACAAGGTCCAGAAACTTACCCTGGATCCAGATGAAACCATAGTGTCCTTTGATGTAGTCTCTCTCTTCACTTGCATACCCACCACGGAGGCAGTGGAGACTGTCAGAAAACGACTACAAGAAGACAGCTCCTTGGAGGACAGGACCAACTTCACACCCGATCAGATTTGCACACTGTTAGACCTCTGCCTCACCACTACATATTTCAAATACAACGAAGGCTATTACAGACAAAAACATGGCTGTGCTATGGGCTCCCCCGTGTCACCTATTGTAGCCAACCTTTACATGGAGGAAGTGGAAAGGAAGGCTCTTGGCTCTTTCAAAGGAAGAGTACCCAGCCACTGGTACAGATATGTAGACGACACCTGGGTCAAAATCAAGACACAAGAAGTGGAATCCTTCACTGCGCACATCAACGCTGTGGATAAAAACATCAAGTTCACCAGGGAAGACACGAAGGATGACTGTTTGCCTTTCCTGGACTGCGCTGTGCACATTGAAGAGAATGGCAACCTCAACATCGAAGTTTACCGGAAGCCCACACACACGGACCAGTACCTCCTGTTTGACTCCCATCACCCTCTGGAACACAAACTTGGAGTAATTAGGACCCTACACCACCGGGCAGAACATGTTCCCTCTAAGCCTGAAGGGAAAAAGAAGGAACACACACATGTAAAGGAAGCACTCAAAACGTGCGGCTATCCGAAATGGGCGTTTTTAAAGTCAGCAAAGAGGCACAGAAAAGAAGATCAGACACCAGCGAGGGAGGATAAGAAGGACAGGCGCAACAACATTGTCATCCCCTATGTAGCCGGTGTATCAGAGAAACTCAGGAGGGTTTTCTCCAAGCATGACATCCCGGTGTACTTCAGACCCAGCAACACACTCAGACAAAAACTGGTTCACCCGAAAGACAAAACGCCAAAACACAGACTTAACAATGTGGTGTATGCCGTACAGTGCAGCGAGGAATGCCCAGACCTCTACATTGGAGAGACCAAACAGCCACTTCACAAGCGCATGGCACAACACAGAAGAGCGACCTCCACAGGACAAGATTCAGCTGTCCATCTGCATCTTAAGGATAAAGGACACTCTTTCGAGGATGCCAATGTTCACATTTTGGACAGAGAGGACAGATGGTTTGAAAGAGGAGTGAAAGAAGCCATCTATGTCCACTGTGAGCGACCATCTTTGAACAGAGGCGGTGGTTTATGACACCAACTCTCTGCCATCTATAATCCAGTTTTGAGATCCCTTCCCAGACGCCTTAAGGCCCACTCACACCCTGGGCCATCTGACCTCAGGAATTCGCATGATAAGGTGGGGCCAGGTTTCACAATGAACTCACCCGAAACTCTGGCTGATTGGGACCCACACCCAGTTCCACACCTTAACTCAGGCGATTAGAGGATCATCAGGGGGTCCTTTTGTCCCTCTGTGGGGGACACTCCCACCAGGTTTATATCTGGGACTCTCCACCATTTGACCTTAGAACTGAAGAAGCTTCTCGGATGAGAGGTGAAACGTCTTCAAGTAACTTAAAGAAGTCCAGACGCTTTTCTTTGCAAGCTCCTTTGACTACAATGAACCCTATTGTAAACTGAATTGGCGTCATTACAAACATGTGTTAAATTTGATTTAGTGATAGTCGAGTGTGTTTATGCTTGTCTGTGAGGAGAGGATTGACTGGAATAGTGTTGATGATGTCCGCTATCACTGGCAATTGTCAGTAAACACTTAATCTGGCTGATGAATCTTCACGTGACACATTGCTAAGTCAATATTATTAAGTCTGTAATTAGGCGCCATTCTTCTTATTTTACGGCGCTGTTGTTCAATCGGGGGACGCTCTCTGTTGAGGAGAAAAGCATGAATTTGTTTGTAGACAGATGATCCATTGTTTAAATGTCCCGGGCAGTCGAAAAGGAGGCAGAGCTGTTGAGAAATGCTAGGAGCCAACTGGGCGCTAACCGTATCATTCAAATATATTGAATGTCGCAATGTTGGCAAAGAGAGGAAGTGACGTAGGTTTTGCGCATGCGGGGTACCGATCGGGTTTCTGGTATGGATCGGGTAGTGACAGTGCTGTTAGCATGTTAGCAGAGCGATGCTACTGTGAACTAGGGTTGCCAACCGTCCCTTAAAAAACGGAATCGTCCCGTATTTAGAAACAAAAGTACACGTCCCGTATTGAGCTGAAAAGGGACGCACTTTGTCCCGTAATACAGTGAGAATCAAAAGTAGTCTATAAGTTTTAATGTAATTGACGCTTTGGTTTTTTTTGGTTTTTTTTTAACCTTTATTTAAACATCAGTACAATACAAAATGGAATTAAACAGTACCACAATAATGGTGTTGTACTTACAAAAGAATTGTATGGATAAATAAACAAATACAAGAACAGTATTCAAAAACAACAATATAAATATGCTAGGGGGAAAGTAACTGATCAAGCCAAAGAATAAAGTGATTGAAAGATCTTGATTTTTTCACAACCACCAATAGTTTTTATAGCTTTTGGGTTAGTGGAGTTCTTAATTGAGTTAAGATACTGTACAAGTTCAAAGGAGAATACATAAAAAGAGGGATGTCTTCCTAAACATTTGGACTTATGAATATGAAATTTAGCCATTAAAATTAACAAGTTAATCATATATCTGTTATCAAAGTTGAATTGTTTTTGGTTTTTGTGCAGACAAACAAAACATATTTCCAAAACAGTACAAATCCTTTAAATATATTTTCTGAAATAAAAACACAAAAACTTTGCCAAAAATCTTGTACAAGGTTACAAAACCAAAAAAGATGTGTAGTAGATTCCTTGGAAGTTTTACAAAAGCTACAGCTTGTATCAATGTCTAATTTGAATTTGCTTTGAAGATAATCTTTAGAAGGATAAATTCTGTGTATTAACTTATAAGAAATATCTTTAATTTTGTTGGTAATTAAAAACTGATTAGGGAGTCTCCAAACTTCGTTCCACATAATACCATCTGACAGCCGGTTCCAAAAAAAAATGACATATGGTAGCGTGGTTATGCTACTCTGAAATAAAGTTCTGATCGATTTATTGTTGTTTTTAGATTGCTTAGAAAAGCAAATCTTGCCAACAAAAGTTTGTATGGGAGATGCCAACGGCCTGTGGAATGAAGTGATATTAGGTTGATTCTTAAACAACATACAAACCCCTGATGGTTTTGATCCAAATACTTTTGTATAATCATGACGATTTATAGCTAAATTGAAATGTAAACAAAATTCTTCATAGGAGAAAAGCGTACCATTTGAATCAAATAATTGGTTGACTAAAACAATGTTATTCCTAAACCAACTATCTAAGAAGAGAGATTTTCTTTTAAATAAAACATCCTTGTTATTCCAGATATAATAACTGTGTGGACTAAAGTTATGCTTGTAAATAAGAGTCCATGCTAAAAAAGCTTGACGATGAAAAGCAGAGATTTTTAAAGGGATTTTATCAATATCAAAATTACAAGTAAGGAAAAATTCCGTGCCACCTAACTTAGAAAACATGAACACAAGTATAGTATTCCAAATGGAAGTAGGATTAGTAATTAGATTCTTTAACCAATTTATTTTGAATGTGTTATTTAAAGTGTTAAAATCTAACACATTAAGTCCTCCATTGACATAGGAGTTCATAAGAACTGTTTTTTTTAATGTAGTGTGTCCTATTTTTCCAGATAAAGTTGAAAAGTAACTTATCAACCTCTTTTATGAGTTTTTTTATTAAGGTGCAATGCCAATGCAGCGTATGTAAGACGAGAGATGCCTTCTGCTTTCGTTATTAATACTCTGCCTTTTAACGACAAATCTCTTAAGAGCCACTGATTAAATCTGTGTTTGAGTTTCTCTAGAATAGGATAGAAATTTTGAGTGATTCTACTTTCCTGATTTTTGGTTATTATAATACCTAAATAACGAATTTCTTGTTTTATTGGAATGTTACACAAAGCTGTTTTCGAACATTCTTTTATCGCCATAAGTTCACATTTAGGAATATTCAAGTACAATCCAGAAGCTTTGGAAAATATGGAGATTATTTCAATAGCAATAGAGATTTGATCTTCATCTTTTAGGAATAATGTAGTGTCATCCGCTAACTGTGTTATGAGTAAATCTTTGCCAATTAACGATATACCTTTTACATTGCTTGATTTCATATGGTTAGACAATAGTTGGGCAATTAACAAAAACAGGTATGGAGAAATGGGACAGCCTTGTCTTATCCCTCTTTGTATGTTAAATCTGGGTGAAGTACCATTTGTTAATTTAATACTGCTGTTACTGTTATGGTATAATGTTTTAATCGCTGTAGAGAAGTAAGAGCCAAAACCATACTTATCCAGATCTTGAAATATAAGTTCATGCTCCACCGTATCGAAGGCCTTGTAGAAGTCTAAAAATAAAATGAAACCATTGCAATTTATGAGGTCAGAATAATCCAGAATATCTAAAACCAATCTGATATTGTTAGTTATGTGTCTTTGGGGCATAAAGCCAGATTGTGTTTCATCAATAACAGAGTCAAGAACCATCTTAAGTCTGTTAGCTATAATTAGAGCAAATACTTTATAATCATTATTTAGCAAGCTAATTGGTCTCCAATTATCAATCATTCATAGGTCCTTATTAGGCTTCGGAATCAACGTGGTCAAACCTTGATTCATCGTAGTGGGAAGCTGTTGGTTTCTTATGCTTTCTGCAAATACCTCAAGAAGAAAGGGAGACAACTCTTCAGAAAAAGTTTTATATAATTCAGCAGTAAGACCATCCGTACCTGGAGATTTATTATTTTTTAATAGTCCAATTGCATCTTTGACTTCTTCTAATGAGATGGGTTGATCACATAATATAGAGTCTTCTTGGCTGATAGATTTAACATTCATCGATTCTAAGAGGTGATCTGTAGCTTCCTGAGAAAATTTAGAGCTATAAAGTTCCTTATAGAAATGACTACAATGTTTAGAGATTAATCTGTAATCCTCTGTTATAACCCCATTTATCATTAATTTGCTAATATTATTTATGCTTGAGTGTTTCTTTTCTAAACTGAAGAAATAATGGGAATTACACTCACCTTCTTCAAGCCATTTAGATCTTGATCTGATAAAAGCCCCTTTTGCTTTGTCTGTGTATAAACGATCTAATTTATCTTGTAATTTAGCAAGGTTCAATTTATCCTCTTCAGTTAAAGTATCAATTTGTTTATTAGATAACTGTGTGATTTGAGAGATTATATTTTCTTCCTCTAATCTTCTGGATTTTGCATTAAGGCTGCCAACCTTCCTTAAATATTTGCCAATTTCAAATTTTAATAATTCCCAGTTATTTCTATACTTTAAATCTTCTTGAGCTATAGACCAAAAGTTTGAGATCAGTTCTTTAAGCTCCTTTTTCACATTGTCTTTTTGTAATAATGAGCTGTTGAGTTTCCAGTATGTAAATTTAACAACAGAAGAATTAGATAGAGAAGTTAGATTTATTTTAATATATATGGCTTTATGATCTGTTGCTGGAGAAGGCCAAGCACCTACATCTATGCTATTGCTGTCAAAGCTCTCCGAAACTAACCAAAAGTCTATCCTTGAATGTCTCGAGTTAGAATTGTTGCACCAAGTAAACATTTTGGACTGAGGATATTTGAATCTCCAAATGTCTGTGAGTTTAAGGCGTACCATAACAGCCTTCAATGTGGTATTAATTCTGTTCGAATGTCCTGGAGGAAATTTATCTAATTCAGCATCCATAATACAGTTAAAGTCTCCACCTAATAATAATTTCGCATTTGGAAATTTATTTAACCAGCTAGATATTTTTTTTTCAATCGTCAAAAATAAATGATCATTTTCTAGCTTCGTGTTAAACCCGTATATGTTAGTTACAATTAAGACTAAATCATTACATTTTATGACTTGACATATGTAATGACCTGCAGAATCACATTCTGTATGTAAAACATCCCCATTATATCTGTTTTTTAGGATTGATACCCCTGCTGATCGTTCAGTTCCATGAGATAACCATATAGAATTTCCCCATTGAGATCGCCAAAAATTAACATCGTTGATAGTAGAGTGAGATTCTTGTAAAAACACAAAGTCAGATTTAAGTTGTTTTGCATAAAGAAAAGTGGCTTTACGTTTTAAGTTGTTACGAATACCCCTAGCATTAATAGAAACAAAAAATAAAGAACACAAATTGACAAAGAAAAGATATGTATTAAAATGTAAATCGAAGGTAAACTTTTTAACCTAACACTGAGATCAGCACTAGAATATGAAAATGTTCACAGTATACAGTATATATATAAATAAACTTTAGACGCCTAATAAAAGCGTAGCAAAAAAAAGAAAAAAAAGAAAAAGGCTTTACCTATTTAACAGTAAGTTTGCTTTTTGCTAACATCAAAGAGCAATTTAGACAGTCAAACATTAATATCTACAGATATCAGGCACATCAATATAAAAAACACCTTGTAAACAAACCTGAGAAGAACTGAGGGTCAGGGAATACCGAATAGATTATGTGTGAATTTCAGCACCATTTACGAAGCCTCGACCTCCAACAAAGTAAGCAGATTTCCCTTCTTCACGTGCTTTCTTTATAATGGGCCACAGCTTCAGTCTGTTCTCTTTGTCCTCTCTCGTCAGGTCTTCAGTGAACCGCAGATGATTATTTTGAAGGAAAGTATTGTTCTTGGCAGCTTTCCACACCGCATCACGAATTCTCCTTGAGATGAACCGGATGATGATCCCTCTGGGTCTCGGGTCATTTTGCTTTGGTTTCCCCACTCGATGAGCGATGTCTAAAACCTCTGAAAACTTTTCCTTTTCCGCAGGCAGAACCGTTTGGCATATCCCAATCGCCTTTTTGCGCACATCTTCTTTCTCCAACTCCGCTACCCCATACAGTCTCAGATTCCAACGGCGGTTGTAGCGTTCAACTTCAGAGATGCGTTCATCACATTTCTGTGTAAGCGCTTCGTTTTTCTCAACCCTCTTCTCAATGACCATAATCTTATCACTTATGTCCTTTAAATCCGTACGAACTGTTCCTACCATTTCTTCAATGGCGTCACTTCTGGTGTTGATCAGATTAATCAAAGTGTTGACCGCATCAGCTTTCAGGGAATCGCCATCAGAGTGACTGGTAGACAATGTTGGTTTTTTAGCCACTGGAGGCTTGGAAGGCGTAACTGGTAGAGGTGGAAATTCTTGTTTAACCATCTGCTGACACTCCATTTCTTTCATGTAGCTATGGTCGCTAGCTAGCATGCTAGTTGCATGTGTTTTGCCCGAGTTACTCAGCCTTTTCTGAGCAGATTTCGACATGTTGTTGTTATTGAATTTGGTTTCAAATTTAGCAGGTTTAGTGCGTTGATCTTCAAAAAAGTCTTGAAAGTTAGAAAGACGTCAAATAGGTGTTGTAAAAGTGCTTTATATCTTTCTAGTGCTGAGAGCTCGAAAAAACACTTCTCTTCACGCCGCCATCTTGCTCGGCCCCCCGTAATTAACGCTTTGTTTGAAAACATAATTCCCAGCCCCGCTCCTGCTTTGTGACCAATGAGCTGACAGCACACTTATGACAATTCAGATTACCGCTCATCTCATTGGTTGAGGAAAGGTTGCTTGCGGAGAAAATACCGGAAGACAACAGATGACCACAACAAAAAGCATGGCCAACAGGGAAACAAACGCCGACACTGCGGTGCAAGTCTCAGACGACAGTACACCTGAAGCTGGCAAACACTGTGCGATTTTCAAACTGCACGATTGGCTCGCAGGGGTTAGAAGTTCGTAGGTGACGATGCAGGTCTCACACTATACCGCCCGATGCTCTGATGCGACCTGAGTCACACTGTGCCTCCATAAAATGAAGGTTATAACAGGAAATCTGTCGCTCGCTCTCCCCCTCTGTCTTTCACTCACACAGACACACACCACCATCAACTTTGATAAATTGCTAATGAAAAACATGATCAGCTGTGATTGAGCAGCAATGTAAATCCAACTATTTTCACGGTTGTTGTGGTCGTGATAATTTGGTGATGCCACATCGAAAAGGCTCGGATGAGCTTTCCAAAGTTCTACAAGTTGTGCCTCCATCGCTTGTGTCCAGATCACACACTGCACAGCTGCTCCGTGTTTTTCACCGACGTTTACGTGTTTGCGCGTGCTCAGTGTGAGCGGCTGCGGTGACACCCTCACGAGCGATTGATGAACGTGAGGTGTTAATCGCTTCTCGTTACCCCACGTATTAGTGATGTGCGATACCACTGATTTCCTTTCTGATCCGATACCAAGTAATATTCAGGGTGGTATCGACGATACTGATCCGATACTGATACTTTTACAAATCTTGTTTTATTTATTGTATCTCAAATTATAGCGTCATAATGATTACAGGACATCAGATTACTTGTTCTTATCACTTAATAGTGCAGAGTTCATCATATAGAAATAAAAAAAACTGAAGTTGTGGGCTATTTGGACACCTTGCCTGCCTGCAGCACTAAAGGACTCTGTGAGAGACGTCTGTCTCGCCCTAGCAGCACCTGTCCCTGTCCTCCCCTTCAGTTCACCTCAACATACGCTCGTCATATTCTGTGATATGATTTACTCTGAGGTGTTTGACAAGGTTAGTGATGTTGCCACAACCATACATGCCAAACCTCCCGATTTTTCCGGGAGAATACCGAATTTCAGTGCCCCTCCCAAAAATCTCCCGGAGCCACCATTCTCCCGAATTTCTCCCGATTTTCCAACTGTGACGTACTACCCGGCTTTCTTTAGACCGCGAAGGCCGGGTCCTCAGGTAGAAGCAGCCTCTGAATTTGGACACCCCCCCTGTTTCCAGGCCGGCCAATAATAACGGTGACATTTAATGTATTTTATCCGATAAATAAACATTGTAAAATGTATTTATCCCCCCCACCCCCACCCTAAAAGCCCTTTTGAATACCTCCCTAATTCTGAGGTCTCAAGGTTGGCAAGTATGGCCACAACACCTCACTCTTGGAGCACTTTTTTGCCACATGTATCCAAACCACGTCTCAGCTGTTTGTGGAGGTAAAATACGTCCGCACATGACTCCGATTACGCTCAGCCATTGTTGTGAGTGCGCACGCCAAGAGGCTGCGAGACATTTATACAGCCGTATTTCGCACATAATTATGAAAGGTGGAAGAGGAAGTAGTTCCTTTGAATGTAGACAATCCGAATGTTATAGTTTCTTTCCACTGTGTTCCTGTTAGTGATAAACTACAAATTTACTCGAAATTACTAAAATATCGATATTTTAATGTGAGAATCGATTCTAGAACATAAATGATTGGTATCGGAGGAATCGATATTTCAGGATCGATCTGCACATCACTACCACGTATACTACACGATGCACGATGAAGGCCAAAATCGGGCCGATCACCAAATTGGTCGCACGACTCAAAAATCGGCTCAAAATGGGCCAAAAATCGCAGAGTGTAGCCCAGCATTAGACCAGCAATGTTTGTTCCTCTCAGAGAAAGAAAAAAGGCTTCAAAAGTACAGGGAGGAATGGGAAAAGGAAAACACCTATAAAGCACACTGCACTGTGTGCCGGCGCACTTTTTCCATAGGCGTGCTTCTAATGGTGGGCACATGAAGAACATGAGGGGCGTGAAAGCTCGGGGAACCCTTAACCAATTTTTGCCCACCAGGCCACGGCAGAAGCAGATATGGTAAACACTGGTTTGTTTGTTTTTAAACCCTCTGGTTAAGGTTAAAATGGGCATGTGCAGTGAATATCAGCGCTATGTGGCCAGAAGTGTGATAATATAATTTATTTTGTGTAATAAACAACTGCAAGGATATATTGCAACAAATAGATGAGTAATACATAAAAGTAATACATAGATGAATAATGATGATGATTATGATGCGTAATCATGGGAACAAGTGGGTTTACAAACGGGAGCAGAAGCTGAAATAATGCCTCTGCTGAAGCCAATTGCACTAAATGCACTAAATGTGAACTGTTACAAGAATATTTTTCTTTCTATTGTTTTCTATTAATTTATATAATTTTAGGTTAAGCAGGACAGAGTTCTTTTAAAGAAAGATTTACTTTTATTCTCAAAAGTTAAGCATGACAGGCTTCTGTTTAAGAAAGAGACCTGTTTTATTGTGTTAATGTTGTCATTTTGAGCTAAAAATAAAGGGCTAAATGATTTTTGTTTCCCATGTCTTGATATCACAAAGAATACGCATCTACTTAAATCAAATTCAAGTCAAATGGTTAAAAAAATAATTTCACACACAAAAAAAGAGCTAAAAAATTCACCACACTGGGAAGGGTGAAGACAACTGGGTCGCCCGGCCCTGGCCACGAGGTGTCCCTTATTTATTTCTCAGGGAGTTGGCAACCCTACTGTGAACCGAGGAGCTATTTTCTTGATGTGAGCTTCTACTCAGGGTTTTTTCTTCCAGTTCAGAGCAGAAATGTTTTTGTTAAGATACTGGATGTTGTGTTTTTCTCCACAATTTTAATTATACGCTAGATACATTGCTGCTAACAGCAACAGGGATGAGTCAGTGAGTCAGTTGGACTTGTGAATCATGATTCATGAGTCAGTAAAGTGATTCTCGAGTATTGAACGATTCGTTCATGATTCGCGCATCACTACATTAGACAAAAATGAAACTTTAGACCCTCTCTTCCACCCCAACAGAAGTCAAAGGGATCTTCCAGGAATAGTGACACTATTTTCTGGAGAAGTGATTGGTCAGTACGTCGTGATTTCATACCTGCTGATCTCTAATCTGGAACCTAACCGGCACCAGCAGAGTAAAAGACACTTAACAGCTAAATTGAATCAAGCATAAAAGCATTTTAGGCATCAAGACAAGTCATATTATCTGTGAATTTCCCTTTTTGTGATTGGTCAGATGCTGCCAACACCTCCCTTTCCTTGTGAAGGTGCATGAGAAACCCTGGATTAACTTTGCTAACCAGCGGTTATCCTGATCACGATTGTTAGTGTAAGTGAATCCAGATGATGGAAAGAAAACCTGGGCATGCTGAAATCACTTCGTAGTATATGCCCCAGGGTTCAAAGGCCATCCAGTCGCACCATAACAAGAACATGGGAACACTAATGTTGTTTCTCCTTTTACAGTCATAATCTGCATTCATGGAGTTAAAAATGATTTTATTAGAAATGTATTTTGAAACAGAAGAGGTATTTCAGTTAAGATAACACAGAACTACTTCAGTGACAGTGGACGAGATCTTTCCACTGCTGTGCAGTCCAGATGTGCAGCTCACAGACTGATGGCAACCTCTCAGAAAACACGAGTTACAGTAGTAGTGATAAACAGTGAGACAAAGATCCTGTGCTGAAGCAGAAAAGGTTTTATATATTTCCTATGTAACCTGCAGGGGTGATTCTCAAGTCTGTTGGAGCCCAGGCAAAAAGGGACAGGGACACCTGACAGCCCAGTGTGCCCAGCAGAGCTGACATGAGGGCTGTTTCAACTGAATCACACACTCTGCTTGCCAGAGGTGAGTGAGTGGAGTCATGTGGGGTCCCTTTAGGGAAGTCAGGTCCAGCGTACCGCCACTGCAGACTCTGCACATTATCGCTGCTGTAGTCTCAAATTTGTGCAAACAGTGCATTGTGGGTTGTGTTGCATCCGAATCTGCTGGCAGGCATCTTTTTCTCAATCCTGCCAAACTCCGCCCCTTTCATGTAAGCGTGCAGGGAAGACCCTGGGTTAGAGAACTGATAACAAACTCTGTGTGACAGTTTATCCTGATAACAAACGTTAGGGTAAGTGAATCCAGATGATGGAAAGATAGCCCGGGTCTGTTGATGAGTCTCCACTTAAACACTGACTTTGTTTGTGTTTCCTGGAGTCCCGTCAGTCCTGTAAACCAGCGTCCCCAACCTTTTTTGTGCCACGGACCGGTTTTATGACCGACAATATTCTCAAGGACCGGCCTTTAAGGTGTCGAGGATAAATACAACAAAATAAAACCAGTACCGCTGCCAAAAAAAGAAGAGTTATTCAAAACACATGGGAAAAGACCCAGGGAAACAGAGTTAACGATAAAAAAGATTTTAAAAAACAACGCTAAAAAAATTCATAGTTTTTCATTAAAACATTTTAATTAATTAAAATAAAATATTCAAAAAAAAATTTTAAGTATATTTCTCAACAAATACATTGTCAGATTACATGCCCCAAAATGTATTTTGTAACGTAATCCGTTACGTTACTCAATGAGAGTAACATATTCTGAATACTTTGGATTACTTAATATATTATCATGCTTTTTACAACTACATGAATGTACTATTGCTGTGTGATTTGTTACTATTACTGTAGGCTACTTAAATCTTTAAATCTTAATATAAATGAGTAACAGTAGGTGGACATTAGGTAAGGCTGTACTTTTAGCAGCGATCTCATATTGTAGTGTTTTCAACGAGGATGTTGGTGACACCGAGTTAAACCACAAATGAAGACCCTGGAGTTTAGTTGCAGCTTGTTTAATTGTCTCCATGAACATGTGGTGAAAACTTGCAGGTAAACATGATGGCCCACCGCTTACTTTCAGCTGCTCCGCCCCTGGTACGCCTGGTTGTTATGGACCACGGTCCGAAGATATCAAGGCCGACGTAAGTGAAAGGAGGACAAGTTTTTAGCCGTTCAGGTGGTAGGTCCGCCATGAGTTGTTGTTCTTGTTTTCCACGTAGTTTGCGGCAAGTTAAACATTTGTGGATTACTGAATTGACTAGTTTTTTGCCGCCTAAAAGCCACAGCCCAGCAGCTCTGATTGCTCCTTCCGTCAGATGGCGACCTTGGTGCCTTGTTAGCTCGTGGTAATGGCGAGTGAGCAGAAGGGAGATGTGACTGTTTTTTGGAAGAATTACTGGGCTCTTTTCAACACTCTCAATTTCTGCGTGTTTGAGTCGGCCTCCAACAGAAATGAGACTGTCCTGTAACATTGGGCTGAGCTTCTTGAGGGGGCTCTGTTTTGAGATTGACTTGCCAGCATCAAGGGCAGAAAGTTCCTTCTCAAAGTATGCCTTCTGTGTCTCTTTGAAGATGACAGTTTTTGCTTGAGCAATCTCCTCTGGAGTTTGGGGCAGATGACATTTGTGCCAGCCTTTACATTTTTTGTTTGGATTAGTCCCATTAAAGGACTTTGCAATGTGGATAAGATTTGCTATGGCTCTGACTAAAGACTGAAAAGTAGAAAAGTGCTCAAAACGCTTACAGATGAGTACTTGGAGGTGAGTGACGTAAGTTTTTACTTCTGGTCTAATTTCTGAGTCCTTATCTGGTTCAATCAGGTCAAACGTTCTACTCAGTTGTGTTGTCTCTGCGGCAGGACGGTGGATGAAGGGTGGTCCGGTGAACCAGGTGGACTTTTTTAGTTGGAATGCCGACAGTGACCTAGACGCATGGTCTGCTGGATTTTCCTCTGTGCGCACATAATGCCACTGTTCTGGCTTTGATGACTGGCGAATGCGCTGTACTCTGTTGTGAACGTATGTGTAAAACCTTTTTGACTCATTACAGATGTAGCCAAGCACTACCTTACTGTCCGTATAGAAGTGCACTGCATCAAAGTCTAAGTCCAACTCATCTTGAATGAGGTCGGCCATTTCTGCTGCCAAGACGGCTGCACATAGTTCAAGTCTTGGTATTGTAGGTTCTGACAGGGGGGCTAGTTTTGCTTTGCCCATTATGAACCCAACCTCGACCTTCCCATCTGTTTGAATTGCCTTTAAGTAGGCTACAGCTCCTATGGCCTTAATAGATGCATCTGAGAATAAACACAGTTCCTTTCGCTTTGCTCGACTTAGTGAGGTGGATGTGTAGGTTCTGGGAACATGTAGTTCTCTTAGATCCTGAAGGGAATTTCTCCACGTTTCCCATCTGCTTTGTTTGTCCTCTGGAAGGGGTACGTCCCAATCTGAACATTCCGAAGTAAGCTCTCTGAGTAGGGCCCTTCCTTGGATTGTAACGGGTGCCAATAGGCCCAGGGGATCGAAGACGCTGTTGACAGAGGACAATACGCCACGGCGAGTGAATGGCTTGCTTGAGGTGGCCACTGAGTAAGTGAATGTGTCTCTTGTTATTTCCCAAATGAGTCCAAGGCTTCGCTGGGATTGTGTCTCTTCACCACTTAAATCTAAATTTTTAATGACAGGAGCACAATCTTCTGGGCAGAAGGCCTGCATAACTGCCTGAGAGTTGGAAACAAACTTATGCAGGCGCAGGTTAGATTCAGCGAGTGAGGCTTGTGTTCTTTGAAGCAAGTCTATAGCCTCAGCAGGAGAGGGGACAGAGATCAAGCCGTCATCTACATAAAAGTGCCTCTCCACGAACTTTACTGTATCTGCACCATAGTCTTTCGAACCTGCCCTGATGGCCTTGCGTAGTCCATAAATGGCAACAGCCGGGGATGTTGAGTTGCCAAACACGTGGACTTTCATCCGGTACTCGACAACTTCGTTGTTTAGGTCGTTGTCCCTATGCCACAGAAAACGGAGGAAGTTGCGGTGGTCTTCGCGTACCATAAAACAGTGAAACATTTGCTGTATATCTGCCATGATTGCAACACTTTCTGTCCGGAAGCGGAGAAGAACTCCGACAAGTGTGTTGTTTAAATCAGGGCCAGTAAGGAGGACATTGTTAAGTGAGACACCCAAGTACTGGGCGCAAGAATCGAAGACAACCCTGATCTGATTGGGTTTTTGTGGGTGGTAGACTCCAAATGTTGGAAGATACCAACACTCTTCTCCCTTTTCCAGTGGAGGAGCCACCTCAGCGTGACCATTGGAGAGGATTTTTTCCATGAAGGCCACGTAATGCTCCCGCATTTCAGATTTCCTATTAAGGGTGCGTTTTAAGGAGGAGAACCTTGTGGCCGCCTGCTGTCTGTTGTTTAGTAATTGCTGGCGGGGTTCCTTAAATGGAAGTGGGGCGACCCAACTGTTGTCCACGTCTCTGTACATAGCATTGTCCATCTTTT
>NC_140452.1:350000-400097 GCF_963576455.1 Neolamprologus multifasciatus
GATGCTTTCACCTGCAGCCTTAGAGCAACACAATCATCGAATAATCCCCAAGTATTCAGACTGCAGAATAATCTGAAGTGTCTGCGGTTTAAAATAATCCTTCTTTATCTTATACTTGGTGTGTCTTCTCTCTCTGAAACAAGTGTTTTAGCTTCTCCCACTTTAAAACAGCTTTCACCTGATCAAATATGATGATCCACAATAGCAAGTGGAAGTTAAAGCTCCGCTTTCAGAGTCAATAGGTAGTAAATCGAAACACATTCAGTTTAGTAGAAACACATCAGAAGCTAAAAATAAGAAATCTTTCCTCAGTAAGTGACTGAGAACAAATCGTCCTACAAACAGAGCAATGACCCTCCAGCTCATGCATGCACCTGCAGACAACATTTCATTTTGCAGCAGCTTTTATCAAACTAACTGTTTCTCAAACAACTGATCAGTCATGTAGTCGCTGCACTTTAAGGAAGTTAAGCTGCCAGCAGTAACACGGTGACGGTCATATGAGACTCTTTCTGGGGACGAAGCACGGTGCTGAGTCTGAATGAGTGTTTTTATGTTTTCATTACAAGCTGTTCTGTTAAAACGACTACAACCTGTGCCACGTCAGGTGCAGGGGGAGGGGCATAAACACACACGGTTGTTTCACCAACACCAAAGACCTACAAGAATGACCCAGAAGTCAGGAAGGAGCCGAGTCGGGTCGAGTCAGGGAGTCCACAGCTTCTCTGAAACCACGAGCCGTGTTTGCTTCCTACGCTCTCGGACACTTTGAGCTTCAAAGAATCTCCTTCAGCCTTCAGACACTGAGCAGCCTGTTGGCCTCCACAAAGCTCGCCCTCAGTCAGGCTGAGCTTTCTCTGTCCTGACGGGACGGCCGATTAGAGTGACAAAAAAAATCAAGAGCTATAAAAGAAACCACAGAAATGTGCTGGAGAAGCTGAGAAGATAAAACATTTTATTTATTAACGTGTAGGTTTTTGGTGTTTCCTGTCGTACATCTCCTGTTCCAGAGGGAAACGCTCATTTTAAACATGACCAAAACTTTAAATACTGTAGCTTCAGACTTCTCTTAACACTCAGTTTCTTACAGTTTTTTCTACTCTTGGATCTGTGAGGTCATAGAAAAGGCACAGCTCTAGTACGGCCACCTCATGTTGAGAAGCTCCACCCACCTAATATCTATGAGGGGCAACCAATCAGAAGAAAGATCCTTTGTGGGGACAGAAATGAAAACAGCTTGTTTCAGATAGAGAATGAACCGACGGCTGCATCAGGGCCCAGAACGACATAAAGAGGGATTATTTTAAACTGTGACTCATGCAAAGCTGCTCTAACAGAGTCCAAGAAAAAAACATGGAACTGAAATAAACAGAATAGATCCACACAGAAACATGTGTGCTAATACACACATTCATGCAAAGAAGCTTAACATAAGCAGGAAAATGTAAAAGTATCGATACAGGACAAAAATAAAATTATGCAAATAAAATAAAACAAAAACGCAACCTTCTGATTGCTACGTGGACGCAGAGCAGAGCATCATTAAACTGATCTACGCTGGTCGCAGCAGCTTCTTCTTCTTCTGTTTGAGATTAAACCGGTGTGAGCAGCAGGGAGGCTTTAAGATGCTTCAGCAGAATCACACACAGACGTGTGCTGTCCTACACGCTAAGTGCTAACATGTTTTATATACGATTCTGTCAGACAGCATCTCCACCAGCAGCTTCTCTCCTCAGCAGATGTTGCTGTAATGTGGCTCCTGCTGCAGACACTGGGATCAGTCAGCGTGCAGCATGTGCACCGTAAGAAAAGAAAAGTGGACTTTGTGATGAACTTCTTTGATTTGTGCAGAAAATCCTTAAATTATTTTGACTTTTGAACAAACAAATGTTTGCTGCTGAAATTAATGCAACTCTGCAATAAGCAGCTTTGTCTTCTTCTGTGGTTTTATGTAGAAAGACCCTCTGCAGACTCAGCAGAAGACTTTTAATGTATTTATCTCACAGCAAACAAACAATGTTTGTTATAAAGAGTTTGTCAGAAGCAAAGTGGCAGGATTTTGGTTTCACTGCAGATGCTAATGTATGCTAACATGAAACTCCCCACCTTCTTCTGATTGGCCAGCTTCTGGAAGCCCACCAACCTCACTCACACTCTCCCATTTTACCCGAGCACACCTGCACTTCACCACACAATAACACACAGAATGACACCACATACATGTTGAAGGTCACGTGATCACATCACGTGACAACAATTTCCAATCAAATTAAAAAGATCATTTCATGGGTCAAAGCACCAAAAACAAAGCAAATCAGCTTTACGTGGAGTGTGGGACCAAAAAACGTTGTGTGTACGTTTGATCATGTAGAGCGTTTGGCGAGCGTGACGCTGAATCAGCCACTTCCTCTGACAGTGCGCTGAAGCCAACGAGGCTGCTTCACACAAACATGTCTGCTTCCCCCTTAAACCGGGCTCTGTTTAAACACACACTGTTTATAAGGACGATAACCTGAGCGAGCCTGAATCTACCCCTAAACCCGCACGGTCAACACACACACACACATTCCTGAGCTGCCTCACGGTCACACTACATCACAGACAGGTAGACCAGATGCTCTCAGACATGCTGTTCAGGGTAATCCAGCTGTTTTCATGTGTCCAGCACCTGGAAGCAGCCTCACCTGAGGCCTGCACGATGAGCAGGACTTTGGTCTTATCCATAAATATGAATTATTTTTCATTTAAAAAATGCAGAAATGTAAGGATTTCAAAAATAAGAACAGTGAACATGTTTTGCATCGAATATGAACATCAAACATCAGTTTGATAAAATATTTTTGAGCTTCAACATCTGTAATTCTGTTCACATGATGTCGACTGTTTTAAAGATTTTCTAGATTTTGTGTGAGAAGCTGGAAATCAGATATCAGTCCCCTCCTGCAAACCTTGAGCTGCCTACAGGTGTCCAAATCCACCTTCAAGCATCCAGCTTGGTGCTCCCACAAACAATCTGTGCATTCTCCTGATGGGAGGAGGTCAGCTCGACCTGGGTCAGGGCCGTCCGTGAGCTCCTGCGGTGTAATACACAAACCTCACCTCTGGATTTCAGGTCTGAGGAGCATGAGCGCCGATCGGTGGCATCAATGCCTTCGTCATCAAGAAATGCCTGCACACTCTGAGGCCAGGAGGAGCCTGGGGCCCGCTGCAGGTGGCCTGACAGAGTCTGAGGATTTCATCCTGGTTTCTAAGGGCACTCAGGTACCGGTAGCTAACACCTGGAGGTCTGTGAGACCGTCCGAGGATTTTCCTCCCCAGGGTGCCGAGCCGGTCCTGCTGGATGTGGCTGAAGGGGGTCGTAACGTTCACCGCGGGCGTCCTCGAGACTCTGTCTCTTGTGCTCAGTGTGAGCCTGCTCTCATCCACTAGAGCTGGACCTGCTGGTTCCCGTGCAGCAGGTTTGGCCCTCCTGCAGTCTGGTTCTGACAGTCAGTCGGTCAGAAACGTGCACGAGGAGCATGATGGAGGTCTTACTGTAGCATTCGTGCAGTGCTCCTCCTGCTCCTCAGGGAGATGCTCTCCTACAGCTCCCGTGGACACAGAGGAGGAGCCGGTGCACCTGTGCAGCAGGTCGCAGCAGTTGGAGGACACCAGCAGAGCACAAAGCAGAACTAGAGAGAAATGGGTCACCTGAGGGTCACACCTGCACAGCCTGAAGCTGAAGTCCTGTTGTGTCTGTGAGAGGTTTAAACAGCACACCTGCGGGACTCGCTGTGATGACCAGCCAACACAAAGCACACAACCAAAAGCTCCTCACTCAGCTGAGCCTGTTTACACACGGGTGTGACGTCACCGTGACCAGGACACAAAGTTTTTTGTTCTCTCCTCTCAGATGATTTCAGACATGAAGTGAGCCGCAGACCGACAGCAGCTGATTATAAGTGAATTATTTGGGTTGGTGGTGTGATGATGACGGTCATATGTGCGGTGCTCACCCTCTCGGAGCTGCTCTCCGGCGGTCCCCGGGCTTCCCTCCGCTCCCCCGCGGTGCTGCCGTGGTTGTGCCCGCGCTCAGCCTCCTCCCCCCGGCCGGGCTCGTCTCCAGTCCCGCGTGCTGTTGTGCGTGGCCGTGGGGCTTCAGTGCTGCGGAGCAGAGCGCTGCAGCCCAGCAGGTCCAGAGGCCAGAGCTCACAGAGCCGCATGTTCTCCGCAGGAGCTCCGAGATCAGCTGCAGCTGAGAGGTTCAGGCTCTCTGTGAGTGTGGGACATCCGAACACCCACAGCCGCTGCTGCCGCCAGCCAACTGGAAGAGCGCAGCAGCCAAGCAGCCAATGAGAGGCCAGAGGCGGGCGAAGGAGGCAAGGAGGGAAGGAAAGGAGGGAGAGGAGTGTGCTGTGGAGAGCCTGCGGTGGCTGTTCTCTGGCACCAGAGGGTGCCATCACAAACAGCTGACTGTGTGTGTGTGTGTGTGTGTGTGTGTTAACTTGCTTTTGACATCTCTCCCTTCATGCAGTGATCTCTGCTTTCACTCTCTATTCTGGTCATGTCCACTTTTCAACCAATCAGGATTCAGCCTCTGCATCATTGTAGGGTCTTCAACTCACAATAGAGCTTATTGCGATTTGGTGCTACATAAAAAAATGCGCTGTCAGCCTTCTGCAGGACTGCACGCGAGCACGTCTGCGTGGGCTGCACACCTGTCTGCACACCTGTCTGCACAGACAAATAAGACACAAATGCAGCACCGTAACTTCAGCATTACTGTGTAAGCTGTCAGCAGCCTGAGATCAACAAATAGTTCTCAAGTCTTTTATCAAATGCGTGTTTTACTCGTTTTATGACATGTAACCTCAGTTTCTGTCAGGATGAAGCTGAAACATCGCTTATTCAGATGCCCCTCTGTGTGTCAGTGATTGACAGACCCATGATGTTATTCAATTCAATTCAATTCAATTTTATTTATTTATATAGCGCCAAATCACAACAAAAGTCGCCTCAAGGCGCTTCATAGATACAGAGAAAAGCCCAACAATCATATGACCCCCTTATGAGCAGCACTTTGGCGACAGTGGGAAGGAAAAACTCCCTTTTAACAGGAAGAAACCTCCAGCAGAACCAGGCTCAGGGAGGGGCGGGCCATCTGCTGCGACCTGGTTGAGGGTGAGAGAAGGAAGACAGGATAAAGACATGCTGTGGAAGAGAGACAGAGGATTAATAACAGATATGATTCAATACAGAGAGATCTGTTAACACATAGTGAGTGAGAAAGGTGACTGGAAAGGAAAAACTCAATGCATCATGGGAATCCCCGGCAGCCTACGTCTATTGCAGCATAACTAAGGGAGGATTCAGGGTCACCTGGTCCAGCCCTAACTATATGCTTTAGCAAAAAGGAAAGTTTGAAGCCTAATCTTGAAAGTAGAGATAGTGTCTGTCTCCTGAATCCAAACTGGAAGCTGGTTCCACAGAAGAGGGGCCTGAAAACTGAAGGCTCTGCCTCCCATTCTACTTTTAAATACTCTAGGAACAACAAGTAGGCCTGCAGAGCGAGAGAGAAGTGCTCTAATAGGGTGATATGGTACTACAAGGTCATTAAGATAAGATGGGGCCTGATTATTTAAGACCTTGTATGTGAGGAGCAGGATTTTGAATTCTGGATTTAACAGGAAGCCAAAACAGGACAAATATGCTCTCTCTTTCTAGTCCCTGTCAGGACTCTTGCTGCAGCATTTTGGATTAGCTGAAGGCTTTTCAGGGAGTTTTTAGGACTTCCTGATAATAATGAATTACAGTCGTCCAGCCTGGAAGTAATAAATGCATGAACTAGTTTTTCAGCGTCACTCTGAGACAGGATATTTCTAATTTTAGAGATGTTGCACAAATGGAGAACGAAGTCTTACATATTTGTTTAATATGTGCGTTGAAGGACATAGTCCTGGTCAAAAATGACTCCAAGGTTCCTCACAGTGTTACTGGAGGCCAGAGGTAATGCCATCCAGAGTAAGAATCTGGCTTAGATACCATATTTCTAAGCTTTTCAGGCGCCGAGTACAATGACCTCGATTTGATCTGAGTTGAGAAGCAGAAAGTTAGTGGCCATCCAAGTCTTTATGTCTTTAAGACATTCCTGACAGTTTAACTCATTGGTGTGTGTTATCTGGCTTCATGGACAGATAGAGCTGGGTGTCATCTGCATAGCAGTGTAAAATGTATGCTATGTCTTCTAATGATGCTGCCTAAGGGAAGCATGTATAATGTAAACAGAATTGGTCCTAGCACTGAACCCTGTGGAACTCCATAATTAACCTCAGTGTGTGAAGAGGACTCTCCATTTACATGCATAAATTGGAGTCTATTAGATAGATATGATACAAACCACTGCAGTGCACAGTACCTGTAATACCTACAGCATGCTCTAATCGCTCTAATAGGATATTATGGTCAACAGTATCGAACGCTGCACTGAGGTCTAGCAGGACAAGCACAGAGATGAGTCCACTGTCAGAGGCCATAAGAAGATCATTTGTAACCTTCACTAAAGCTGTTTCTGTGCTGTGATGAGCTCTGAAACCTGACTGAAACTCTTCAAATAAACCATTCCTCTGCAGATGATCTGTATAGCTGTTTGACAACTACTCTTTCAAGGATGTTTGATATGAAAGGAAGGTTGGAGATTGGCCTATAATTAGCTAAGACTGCTGGGTCTAGAGATGCTTTTTAAGTAAAGGTTTAACTACAGCCAGCTTGAAGGCCTGTGGTACATAGCTGATTATTAGAGATAGGTTGATCATATTTAAGATTGAAGAATTAATCAATTGGCAGAACTTCTTTGAGCAGTTTTGTAGGAATGGGGTCTAAACGACACATTGATGGTTTGGAGGAAGTAATTATTGAAGTTAACTCAGAAAGATCAATTGGAGAAAAAGAGTCTAACTTAACATCAATGGTACTAAGAGTAGCTGTAGACATATTACATCTGTGGGATTGATTATTGGTAATTTTTTCTCTAATGATAAAAATTTTAAAAATTTTATTTGTGAAGAAGTTCATGAAGTCATCACTAGTTAACGTTAAAGGGATGGTTGGCTCAACAGAGCTCTGACTTTTTGTCAGCCTGGCTACAGTGCTGAAGAGAAACCTGGGGTTGTTCTTATTTTCTTCAAATCAGTGACGAATAGTAAGCTGTTCTGGCTTTGCGGAGGGCTTTCTTATTAAGCAACAAACTAATTTCTCCAGGCTAAAATGATGATCCTCTAAATTTGTTACACGCCATTTCCTCTCCAGATTACGAGTCATCTGCTTTAGGGTACGTGTTTGAGAATTATACCACGGGGTCAGGTACTTCTGATTAGAGACCTTAGTTTTCACTGGAGCTTACAGTATCCAGAGTCGTACGTAGTGAGGAGGTGAAAATTATTAACAAGATAATCGACCTCTGTTGGAGCAGCGTTCAGGTAGCTGCTCTGCTCTGTGTTGGTACAGGGCATTGACGATGATAACAGTGGCTGGATTATATTCTTAAACTTAGTTACAGCGCTTTCAGAAAGACATCTACTTTGATAAAGTCTACTCTCCACTGCTGTGTAATCATATATTGTAAATGTAAATGTTATCAAGAAATGATCAGACAGGAGAGGGTTTTCAGGAAACACTGTTAAATGTTCAGTTTCTATGCCATTATGTTAAAACAAGATCTAGAGTGTGATTAAAGTGGTGGGTGGGTTCTTTTACATTTTGAGAGAAACCAATTGAGTCTAACAACAGATTAAATGCCATGTTGAGGCTGTCATTTTTAGCATCAACATGGATGTTAAAATCACCCACAATAATTATTTTATCTGAGCTCAGAACTAAATCAGATATAAAGTCTGAGAAATCAGACAGAAACTCTGTGTAAGGCCCAGGTGGACGATAGATGATAACAAGTAAGACTGGTTTCTGAGTTTCACAGCTGGGGTGGATAATGTTAAGCATCAGGCTTTCAAATGAATTAAAAGTCTGTCTTGGTCTTTCGATGATTAATAGGCTGGTGTGAAAAATTGCTGCCACACCTCCCCCTCGACCTGTGCTTCGAGATTTCTGGTAGTTAGAATGACTCGGGGGGTGTTGATTCATTTAAACTAACATAATCATCCTGCTGCAACCAGGTTTCTGTAAGGCAGAGTAAATCAATTTGTTGATCAATTATTAAGTCATGTACTAACAGAGACTTGGAGGAGAGAGACCTAATATTTAATAATCCCATTCATTTCACTGTTTACTCTTTGGTTCAGATGTGGATACTGTATTGTTCTTTCTTTGTAAATGTTTAAGTTGTTTGGTTGCTGGTTTTTTAGTTTGTTTTTGTCTTTTTGGAAGCAGACACAGTCTCTATGGAGATGGGTTTTGGGGGGGTAGCAGGAGGAGAGAAGCTGCAGAGAGGTGTGTAAGACTGCAACTCTGCTTCCTGGTCCCAACTCTGGATAGTCATGTTTTGAGGGGTTTTAATAAATTTGTCGATATTTCTAGAAATGAGAGCTGCTCCATCCAAAGTGGGATGGATGCCATCTCTCCTAACAAGACCAGGTTTCCTCCAGAAGGTTTGCCAATTATCTATGAAGCCCACATCGTTTCTGGGACACCACTCAGACAGCCAGCAATTTAAGGAGAACATGCGGCTAAACATGTCACTCCTGGTCTGATTGGGGAGGGGACCAGAGAAAACTACAGAGTCCCGACATTGTTTTGGCAAAGTTGCACACCGATTCAATATTGATTTTAGTGACCTCCGATTGGCGTAACCGGGTGTCATTACTGCCGACGTGAATTATAATTTTACTGAATTTACAGTTTACCCTTAGCCAGCAGTTTTAAATTTCCTTCAATGTCGCCTGCTCTGGCCCCTGGAAGACAATTGACTATGGTTGCCGGTGTCTCTAGCTTCACATGTCTGAGAACAGAATCACCAATTACCAGAGTTTGACCCCCAGCGGGTGTGTCGCCGAGTGGGGAAAAACGGTTAGACACAAGACTCTGTGTGAAACATTTCCAGTGGCTAGTATCATGGTGACTAGGCAACCCGAGCAGCGCGACAGGAGGCTAGATGTCCCATTTCACAAGCCTCACACTTCCGCCCTTCTGGTTCTTCGGAGTTCCCGCCCCACGTAGTCCACGAAGGCCGCATACAGTGCGGCACCTGAATTGGGGCACAGCTATAGACCTTCACGATAAGACAGGAAACATGAGGAGGTAAGCAAGACACAAGAACTTAAAATATACATAAACACAGACACACAGAGAGACACAGAGGCCAAGGTTAACCCCGCCCTCTTTTTAACCATGAATTTTGAATTAAAACTAACATTAAAAATCTTTTTTATACGAGGAGGAAAGAGAAAGCACCTTTTCCACCGAGAGGAGCAGCAGTCTTAACTTATAATCTAAACATGTTAATAGCACCTCTAGATTTAATGCCTGTGGAAGCTGATGAAGGTAGCGTGGCAGAAAGGAGTGATTCTAAAGGTTTGGCGAAGAGCAGGAGGTATTCTGATCCCTGAGGAGAAGAACTCCTCAGGGATCAGCCAGTTTCGCTAGATCAGCCTGCTGAACGTAGAGGGAAAGATCTTCTTTGGTGTCTTGGCCCAAAGACTATCTACTTTCCTGCAAAGAAACACATCAGTGCAGAAGGCCGGCATCCGGGGCTTCTCAGGATGTCTAAAGCACGCCAGCTTCATCTGGCACCAGATTCAAACTGCCAAGAAAGAACAAAGAGACCTTCACGTGGTCTTTTTAGACCTTGCCAATGCCTTTGGATCAGTTTCGCACAAGATCTTGTGGATGGCCTTCAACTATTTCAGCGTACCAAACCACATCACAGGACTGGTCAAGACCTACTTTAAGGATTTACAGTTTTTTGTGACAGCTGAGAACACCACCACAGCCTGGCAGCACCTGGGCAATGGAGTTATGGCAGGCTGCACGATTTCCCCTCTGGCATTTATCATGGCAATGGAGTTGTTCATGCGGGCATCTCGGTGGGTAGTGGGGGGTGAGAGACTCAAGAGTGGACATTTTACATACATGAAACTGTCAGAGAAAACGGCAGCCTCGAGCAAGCCAGGATATTAGTTTATAGAAGCTGTTAAAATTATATGTCTAACGTTAAAATGTTGGTGACACAATAATTTCATCCTAATGGTACTGACATATTCATAGGGTTAATTTTTGAGGCAAAATATCATGAGGTAGTCATGATTTTGCAAATATTCCACCTTGTAGTGCAGTTTGCACAAATTGTTTTAAAAATGCACTCAGCCTACAAACATTACTGATGAGTCAAGATCTGCACAAACTGACAGAAACACTAAAGCAGCTACACATTTTATTCTTATTGTCATGTATGTCCTATTTATCAGGTGACAGAAGAACCAACACAAAGCTCAGAGAGTAATGGTGACACAAGATCACAGGTGAAATTGGATGATGACTTGGTGGTTCATGTAGGCAAGTATATTTCTCCCTTTTGTTAATCTTTTTTTTTGTCTTTAGCAAAGACAAAAAGGGGGAAAAAAGAAACGGGGCAGGGTTCGGTGGTGGAATCATCCATCCCCACCAATGCCAAAACCTAATCTACGCCCTTGGATTACAGATTACATGCCCCAAAATGTATTTTGTAACGTAATCCGTTACGTTACTCAATGAGAGTAACATATTCTGAATACTTTGGATTACTTAATATATTATCATGCTGTTTACAACTACATGAATGTACTATTGCTGTGTGATTTGTTACTATTACTGTAGGCTACTCACCATACCAACACCAACTAGATGTTTAAATCTTAATATAAATGAGTAACAGTAGGTGGACATTAGGTAAGGCTGCACTTTTAGCAGCGATCTCATATAGAAAACTATTCCGCGCGTCTATAAAACAGGTCCGCGGCTCCGAACCGTAGTAAAGGGACCTCTGGCTAATACGTCGGGTTCGTGTCGGGCTCGTAGCTGAAAACTAGCTTTACTTTGTTGTCTGGGTCAACTTTGCTAGCAGAGACAGAGAGGAGCGTTGAAAGGCTGCTCCAACAGAACTTATTGTTTCAGAGGAAAACACGAACACGGTGTACAGTCGAGTCTTAATAGCTTACTTACAGCTGGGCTACACTGCCCATGAGGCTACATTCTTTAGGGCTATGCCTGTAACAGTCTGCCTGTTGCTTTTATATTAAATAATTTTTGAACAATAATTGAAAAAAAAATTTCTTCCACGTCATTATGTGGGCTGCAAGTAGGGTGACATGGGCCGCGAGATTGAGACACCGCCATTAGAGCCTCTTAATGCGTGTTTTTTTGGGGGTTTCTGTCGCATGGAATTACCAAAAACAGAGAGGGCATAGCCGAACATATGAAACAGGAAAAGACGGCCGTGTAATCCCCTTTATTTCAAAAAAGTAACTGTATTCTGAATACCACCATTTTAAATGGTAACTGTAACGGAATACAGTTACTCATATTTTCTATTTTAATACGTAACTTCGGTACATGTATTCTGTTACTCCCCAACACTGAAATAAATAAAAGAACATTGAAGTTCTTGAGATGTTCAGTGCATAACACACAAGCTAATCCAAAAGTTAACAGCTCACATCATGACCTATGACCTCAAAGTCTGCCTGGATCTAAATGAGGGAACCATGCGGACCTCATCAGTACAGGGCCTGCTGCAGCACACAAACTAATTTATTTATATACACACACACACATATATATATATATATAAAAATATAAATTTGTTTTATTTTTATTTATTTTTTAATTACCTCTTCATCTGCTTTCAGCTGCACAACTCAAGTCTCACATATCAGTGACAAACCACGTTGTGCTGTTGGAGCATCCACAGCCTCTGTGTGAGTGCACTGCAACATCATGACATGAAGAACACTGGACACTTGAACCCGCTTTCAGTCTAACTTTAACTTTTTATCACCAATAGACAAGTTGGCAAAATGTAACATTCAGAACATGGAGTCAACAAATAATACTAAAATGTTTAATTATTACTACATTACCTTTGACTAAAACTCTTGTTTGCGAGCAGCTTATTGATCTTGATAAAGACGTGCTGCTTACTTGTGTAAAAACAGTGAAATATAAAAAGTGTTTACTAATTTGTACCAACGTGAGAGAGAAATGGATCTGAAACCACTGAAACCAGAGTGTTTGCAGACACACAGATAATGAAGACATGCTGCTCGGAAATGCTAGATACAGATAAAATGGAGTGTGTGTGTGTGTGTGTGTGTGTGTTTGTGTGTGTGTGTGTGTGTGTTTGTGTGTGTGTGTGTGTGTGTGTTTGTGTGTGCGTGTGTGTGTGTGTGTGTTTCTGTGTGTGTGTGTGTGTTTGTGTGTGCGTGTTTGTGTGTGTGTGTTTGTGTGTGTGTGTGCGTGTTTGTGTGTGTGTGTGTGTTTGTGTGTGCGTGTTTGTGTGTGCGTGTTTGTGTGTGTGTGTGTGTGTTTGTGTGTGTGTGTGTGTGCGTGTTTGTGTGTGGTGTGTGTGTGTGTGTGTGCGTGTGTGTGTGTGCGTGTTTGTTTTGTGTGTGTGTGTGTGTGTCTGTGTGTGTGTGTTTGTGTGTCCGTGTTTGTGTGTGTGTGTGTCTGTGTGTTTGTGTGTGTGTGTGTCTGTGTGTTTGTGTGTGTGTGTGTGTGTGTGTTTGTGTGTGTGTGTGTGTGCGTGTTTGTGTGTGTGTGTGTGTGTGCGTGTTTGTGTGTGTGTGTGTGTTGTGAGTGTGTGTGTGTGAGTGTGTTTGTGTGTGTGTGTGTGTATGTGTGTGTGTGTGTGTGTCTGTGTGTTTACTTTAACTGTTTACTTAAAACTTTAACTTTTTATCACCAATAGACAAGTTGGCAAAATGTAACATTCAGAACATGGAGTCAACAAATAATACTAAAATGTTTAATTATTACTACATTACCTTTGACTAAAACTCTTGTTTGCGAGCAGCTTATTGATCTTGATAAAGACGTGCTGCTTACTTGTGTAAAAACAGTGAAATATAAAAAGTGTTTACTAATTTGTACCAACGTGAGAGAGAAATGGATCTGAAACCACTGAAACCGAGTGTTTGCAGACACACCATATAATGAAGACATGCTGCTCGGAAATGCTAGATACAGATAAAATGGAGTGTGTGTGTGTGTGTGTGTGTGTGTGTGTGTGTGTGTGTGTTTGTTGTGTGTGGTTGTGTGTGTGTTTGTGTGTGCGTGTGTGTGTGTGTGTGTTTCTGTGTGTGTGTGTGTGTGTTTGTGTGTGCGTGTGTGCGTGTGTGTGTGCGTGTTTGTTTGTGTGTGTGTCTGTGTGTGTGTGTCTGTGTGTGTGTGTGTGTGTGTGTGTGTCTGTGTGTGTGTCTGTGTGTTTGTGTGTGGTGTGTGTGTGTGTGTGTGCGTGTGTGTGTGTTTTTGTGTGTGTGTGTGCGTGTTTGTGTGTGTGTCTGTGTGTGTGTGTGTGTGTCTGTGTGTGTGTCTGTGTGTTTGTGTGTGCGTGTTTGTGTGTGTGTGTGTGTTTGTGTGTGTGTCTGTGTGTTTGTGTGTGTGTGTGTGTGTGTGTCTGTGTGTGTCTGTGTGTTTGTGTGTGTGTGTCTGTGTGTTTGTGTGTGTGTGTGTGTGTGTGCGTGCGTGTGTGTGTCTGTGTGTTTGTGTGTGTGTGTGTGTGTGCGTGTTTGTGTGTGTGGTGTGTGTGTGTGTGCGTGTATGTCCATTGTGTTTGTGTGGTGTGTTTGTGTTTGTGTGTGTGCGTGTTGTGTGTTTGTGTGTGTGTGTGTGAGTGTGTGTTTGTGTGTGTGTGTGTGTCTGTTGTGTTTGTGTGTGTGTGTGTGTGTCTGTGTGTGTGTCTGTGTGTTTGTGTGTGTGTGTGTGTTGTCTGTGTGTTTGTGTGTGTGTTTGTGTGTGTGCGTGTTTGTGTGTGTGTCTGTGTGTGTGCGTGTATGTCTGTGTGTTTGTGTTTGTGTGTGTGCGTGTGTGTGTTTGTGTGTGTGAGTGTGTGTTTTTGTGTTTGTGTGTGTGTGTTTGTGTGTGTGGTGTGTGTGTGTGTGTGTGTGTGTGTCTAACTGCCTCAGTAAGTATGGACCTTATAGTCCTTACACAACACTGTTTCACTAACTTCAGTAAACATTTTACATACATATGTCACACCGTGAACGCAGCGGTTGCACGAGCCACTGCAGTGGAGCTCCACGTACAGCTTTGTGCTTCAGACTGTTATCACACACAAACAATCAATGCAGGAGAAATAGCGCGTGCACGTGGTAGATGCCGTCATTTACACAGTGCTTCATGCAGGTGTGATAACGAGACTGTTTGACTGCTGCAGGAGAAGATTGTTGATTTATGTTATCTGTGCATTTTCAGATTTTTGTGTTCCAGCTGTTTGTATGTTTGTTTTTTCTTACAGGTGCAGCAGTTGGTGATTGTGCCTTTCTATTTGGACTCTATTCTTTTTATTACATCTTGCACTACGACCCCCATGCACCAATTGCCGTGCACCGGGTGTGGTAGGCCTTTGTGTTGCCTCAGTGAACGGAGTTGATTCAGCACAGTCCTCCAAGCTATGTGCAGTAAACGTACTATCGTCAAGTAAGAAGATTTAAAAAATGACGCTAAAAAAAATTCATAGTTTTTCATTAAAACATTTTAAATAATTAAAATAAAATATTTAAAAAAATTTAAACTCTACCACCACCAAAAATATAAAATAAAAATAATAATAAATGATGATAACATGTATTTATTATGTTGCTCTTTCTTTGATTTCTCTTGTTTTTTTTCTCCATACAGGTGATCCAGGTGTCTTGTTTTCTTTTTGTTCCTTCCCCCCTTTCTCATCATCCTCTTCTGCCCTCTGTTTTTCTTTCTCTCCCTCTCTTTCTTTCATTCTTTCCTTCTCCCTGTCCTATCCCCAGTCATGTCCTGTCCCGTCTGTAACAACCGATAATAAAATAAAATAAATACACAATTATAATAAAGGTCAATCAAATGGACCAACATGGCATCTTTCTTGGCCTTCAAACAACAATTCTGATGGCTAAGATCCAAATGGGACAGGCAAAAAAATAAATGAATAAATAAATGATGATAACCATGTGCAGCTTCTCTCGTCTTCCATTTTTCCATGATATGTTTCACTCTACATCAGACACGTGTTAAAGTGTGTTGGCTGCATATTAAGTTCAAAATGCTGATGAGCTCTGATCCAGTTGACTGATATACTCTGCTCTACATCCTGCACTGAAATATGAGGATTGTGTGTTTATTAAAATGTAAAATCATCATGGAGTCATTGACAGAAGAGCATCAACGTTCAGCCTGTTAAATTAGATTTAGATATTTTTATTTCAGAAATGATTCCTAACAAAAATGGAGAATATAAAAACACAATCAAAGCAGTAACGTCCATATTATGAAGTGTTTGCTGTATCAGACAATCATGTTTATTCACAACAATGAAAACAATATAGTGCAGATAACATGGTGCTGTAATGAATCTGCTCTTAAACACAATAACAAAATACATTTTCCAAGAGAGATGATAATGATTCACATCAGAGTGAAGAACGAATACATTTACAACTGGTTTCTAACATTTATTATAGATCGAACTGATCACTGATAGAAACAGAAGAATATTCAAAATGATACTCTGAGAGATACATGAATGAGATATGGATAAACATCAAATCACATAAAACAAAAAAGCACATAATCATTATAACTGAAATAAAATATGAGCAGAAATAAACAAGAATTAAGTCGAAAGATAGAAAAAGGCAAAATGTTTAAAATATATAATCATATAAGAGACTGAACCGTCCAGTCAGGTCACAGATTCATATCTACAATAATATTTTTGTTTGTTTTTGTTTTGATTTCTTCACTTCTATGTATTATTATATTATTATTATTATTTTATTATTATTATTATTATTATTATTATAAGCATATTACGTGTGTGTCTGAGCTGAAAGCTGCTCTCCTCTCCTGGTTTTCTGTGTCACACAGACCACAACAACACAAAGCATCACCTGCAGACTGCTGAGCAGTATCCACCTGACTCTGTAGAAGGTCGAGTAAACCCCAAAGGGCTCTCTGTAGATCAGAACAAATTTTTCTGCTGACAAACACTCATACTCAAAATTAAGACCTGTACACACATACTCTCCTGCATCTTGCAATGAGACATTAGAGATTATCAGGCTGTCATCGGAACAAGTGATTCTATTGTCACTGTGGAACTCAACATCGTACACAATGTTACCTTCTGTTTGGATCAACTTAATGAACAAAAAGCCAAAAGTACTATTTTTCCAATCATCAGAGCATCTCATAGTGACTTCATCTCCCTCTGAGAAAACCTTTACTGCAGGTGGACCAAGTTTAGGGCACACCAAAAGCTTGTACACATGACTTACTGTTTCACCTACACATCTGTAGATACCTGAATCATTTAACATTAGTGATGGAAATACCAGCGAGAAGTTTCGACCAATTTCTTGATCAATATCTTCCTTCATCCAAACTGGGGGCTGGTCATGAATGGGGTCCATGAAGGGACACTCCAGCACAGCTGTGTCTCCCTCTGAAGCATAACGTCGCTTTATTTCTTTGGTCAAAAGTACAGAGTAAGTGCTCACACACTGCTGTTGGTTCATCACCAGGCAGATGTAAACAGTTTGTTGTCCATTGAAGACATGAAGAAGTGATGTGTTTGTCACCTCCAGGAAACTTTCTTGGACTTTATTCACCTTCAAAATTCTGTCTTCAAATCTACTCAGTATGCCTTGTTGCAGCTTACTGTCCTGTCTGATCCAACGCACCGTCAGATTCTCACCTGCTCCTTTACATTGTACGTCTACAGTGTCTTCAGGACTTGTGATATCTTCTCCCCTTACTGTCTTACACACAGTCAGGCTGATGTTTCTCTCATATGTCACGCTGCCCTGAGTCCAGCACACTTCTTGGTACAGTCCAGAGTCTGAGTGGGTCAGGTTGTTGAGAGTAAATGAAGGAGAACCATGAAATGTCTCAGGAAATGAGAGTCGTCCTGTCAGGTCTTCATGTACTGTGAAGTTTCTGTTCCAGGGGTCAGAGATGTTCCACAGGACCAGAGTATCTTCACCAACACGTCTGGAGGTGATGCAGGAGCTGTTTTGATCTGGGAGCTTGAACTGTAAAGACTCTCCTTCTTCTCTTATGGCGATAAATTCTTCTGCATGAATGTTGCTGATGAGAGTGAACAGCAGGGAGAAGCAGAGCTGTGCGACTGCAGCCATCCTGCTCAGAGGTCTCGTGGTGAGTGTCGTACAAGCACTGACACTGCTCGCTTCATGAGCTTCCTGTTTGTGGTTGGAGGAGGAACGCCACTTCTTTATCACATCATCAAGGAACACTTTGAAGCATTTGGCTCGATATCACGCCGTATATCTGCTTTCACTCTTCACAGGCCAAAGTGTGGACACGTTTTTTATACTTCGTTGCATGGGTCCAGGGGTATCAAACATGTGGTCTGGAGCACAGAACCGGCCAGTCACAGTGTCCAATCTGAACCATTACAAGTGAGATAATGTCAGCTTTACCACACAGCCATGAATATTATGAAAATGTAAAAGTCCTTTCTAAACTATTAATAGTTTTTTTCACAAAAAAGACAGAAAGATGGCGGGGCGCTAGGTCGCAGCAGCCACACCGTGTCCTGTCTTGTCTACAATATCCCGACCATAACTTGAACCTGGTATTTAATACCTACTGCACAATCCACTTCGTATTGTCTCTGTCCTGTCTTCGTGTACAGTAGTCCCTCGCTATAATGCGGTTTACCTTTTGCTGATTTTTTTTCAACTTTACATAAACTTTGATCACTAGCTGTCAGGGTTCCTGGGTCGGTGACCCAGTGCTTTCCGTTTTGTTCATGTTCAGTTTATTTTGCCACTTCCTGTTTGTTCCTGTGTCACCTCGTCTCGTGCCGTTAGCCAGATTATGTTCAGCTGTGTACTCACCGGTCTCTCATTATCATCCTCATCAGTCTGTGTATTTAAGTCTTCTGTTTCTACTCGTTCTTTGTCGTGTCATTGATGTTTAGGTTATGTTGTTGTTTCCGCCAGTGTTCGGTCAGCCAGTCAGTCAGTCCGTCCTTCGTTCATTCATTCAGTCAGTCGTCCAGCCAGCCATGTCCTTCCTCTGTTCTGTGTGTTCATTCCATCATCAATAAATCACCCAGCTTCACCTACCTGCGAGTCCTGCGTTTGGGTTCCTTCTTCCTCGCCTCCACTCCACAACGCCTGACAGAATGACACGACCCGTGCCACAAAGACACGATTGGGACCCAGCGGACTCGGACCTCTACGAGCGGCAGGTGGCAGCGCTTTCCCGTTGGGCAGAGGTGGTCAGGGGAAAACAGCGGCTCTTCGCGGAGCGAGAGCACGTCTTCGAGGGGACTCGCCTGGCTCTGGGCGGGCCTCGGAGACGCCGCGTTCCCCCACCTGCTGCCAACACCTGCCCCGGAGCATTTGCCGCGGAGAGCGGACGTTTCATGCCGCGTTTCGGCCGCTCCCTCTCTCGCCGCTCCGCTCCTCGTTCGCACACCCGCCGCCTCATTCGCCGGATCTCCACCTTCGCCACGGCACCGCGGCTACGCCTCCCACCTCGGCTCAATGGAGGCTACCGCGCCAGAGGCTCAGCTGTTTACCCCGGCCGCTTCCTCTTCCCGGAGAAAGCGGCGCACACGCCGCCAGGATATGGACTATTCTCAACAACTCCCGGTGGTGAGTTCCACTAACTGTTTTCCACATCTTTTTCCACCTCCCGTGCCTGTCCCAGCGCCCAGGCTGAGGGCAGCCTCAACCCAGCCTGACCTCCCTGGAGGCTTGGAAGAGCTAACCGGTTCACCTACTACTACACCTCTTCATCCACCTCCTGATCCAACCTTTCACGCCCTCGCACTGTCCCTGGTTAGGCTAGCTGAGGTGTCCCTGCTCAGGCACCAGCCTTATTAGCCCAGGCCGCAATCCTATCCCCCTCGGTAACTCTGTCATTAGCTCAGCCATTAGCATCGCCAACCTCTGTTCATCCCTTAGCTTCCCCACTCCAGTCAGTTCCCTCACCTGCTGTTCAGCTTCCACTCCAGTCAGTTCACTCACCTGCTCTTCAGCCTTCCCTCCAGTCCCCTGTAGTCCGGTCTCCTCCCGTCCTCCAGTCCCCTGTAGTCCGGTCTCCTCCCGTCCTCCAGTCCCCTGTAGTCCAGTCTCCTCCCATCCTGCTGTCCCCTGTAGTCCAGTCTCCTCCCGTCCTCCAGTCCCCTGTAGTCCAGTCTCCTCCCGTCCTCCAGTCCCCTGTAGTCCAGTCTCCTCCCGTCCTCCAGTCTGTCCAGTCTGTAGTCCAGTCTCCTCCCGTCCTCCAGTCTGTCCAGTCTGTAGTCCAGTCGCCTCCTGTCCAGTCAGTCCAGTCGCCTCCCGTCCAGTCAGTCCAGTCGCCTCCCGTCCAGTCAGTTCAGTTCCCGGACCTGCAGCCACAGCACCCAGAGCCAGCTGTGAGCCCTCCTGCTTGCCAGCCAGGGGCCTCCGCGCCCGCTGGCCCGGCCGCTCTCCAGCCAGGGGCCTCCGCGCCCGCTGGCCCGGCCGCTCTCCAGCCAGGGGCCTCCGCGCCCGCTGGCCCGGCCGCTCTCCAGCCAGGGACCTCCGCGCCCGCTGGCCCTGCCTGTCTCCCGCCAGGGGCCTCCCGCGCCCGCTGGCCCTGCCTGTCTCCCGCCAGGGGCCTCCGCGCCCGCTGGCCCTGCCTGTCTCCCGCCAGGGGCCTCCGCGTCCGCTGGCCCTGCCTGTCTCCCGCCAGGGGCTTCCGCGCCCGCTGGCCCTGCTTGTCTCCCGCCAGGGGCTTCCGCGCCCGCTGGCCCTAAAGCTGTGTCTGCTTCGCCTGGGCCAGCCTCGGACTCAGCTTCGGCGTCTGCTTCGCCTGGGCCAGCCTCAGCTTCAGCTTCGGCGTCTGCTTCGCCTGGTCCAGACTCAGCCTCTGCTTCTGCTTCAGCTTCGCCTGGTCCGGCCTCTGCTTCTGCTTCAGCTTCGCCTGGTCCAGCCTCTGCTTCTGCTTCAGCTTCGCCTGGTCCGGCCTCTGCTTCTGCTTCAGCTTCGCCTGGTCCGGCCTCAGCTTCAGCTTCGCCTGGTCCGGCCTCAGCTTCAGCTTCAGCTTCGCCTGGTCCGGCGGCTGCCGCGTCGCCAGCCTCTGCTTCGCCTGGTCCTGCGGCTGCCGCGTCGCCAGCCTCTGCTTCGCCTGGTCCGGCGGCTGCCGCGTCGCCAGCCTCTGCTTCGCCTGGTCCTGCGGCTGCTGCACCGTCGCCCCAGCCACGTTCTGGGCGTCATCGCCGGCGCGGCCGCCCACCGGACCTGCTCAGCGGCCGCCGCCGCCTTCCTCGTGGCCGCCGCCGCCTTCCTCGCGGCCGCCACCGGACCTGCTCAGCGGCCGCCGCCGCCTTCCTCGTGGCCGTCGCCGCCTTCCTCGCGGCCGCCGCCGCCCTCCTCGCGGCCGCCCACCGGACCTGCTCAGCGGCCGCCGCCGCCTTCCTTGCGGCCGCCGCCGCCTTCCTCGCGGCCGCCGCCGCCTTCCTCGCGGTCGCCCACCGGACCAGCTCAGCGGCCGCCGCCGTCTGCCTCGCGGCCGCCCACCTGAACTGTCTCGTCTCGGCCGCCGGCCACGCGGCCGCCCACCTGACCTGTCTCGTCTCGGCCGCCGGCCACGCGGCCGCCCACCTGACCTGTCTCGTCTCGGCCGCCGGCCACGTGGCCGCCCGCCTGAACTGTTTCTGTTTTGGACTCCGTCCCTCCGTCCTGGGCCCCCTCCGCCCGCCCTGTTCTGGTTTTCTTTCTTTTGGCCGTCGGGTGCCGGCCTTTGGAGGGGGGGGTACTGTCAGGGTTCCTGGGTCGGTGACCCAGTGCTTTCCGTTTTGTTCATGTTCAGTTTATTTTGCCACTTCCTGTTTGTTCCTGTGTCACCTCGTCTCGTGCCATTAGCCAGATTATGTTCAGCTGTGTACTCACCGGTCTCTCATTATCATCCTCATCAGTCTGTGTATTTAAGTCTTCTGTTTCTACTCGTTCTTTGTCGTGTCATTGATGTTTAGGTTATGTTGTTGTTTCCGCCAGTGTTCGGTCAGCCAGTCAGTCAGTCCGTCCTTCGTTCATTCATTCAGTCAGTCATGTCCTTCCTCTGTTCTGTGTGTTCATTCCATCATCAATAAATCACCCAGCTTCACCTACCTGCGAGTCCTGCGTTTGGGTTCCTTCTTCCTCGCCTCCACTCCACAACGCCTGACACTAGCAGTGTGACTCTGAAGTGCTGTACAGTATGTTTGTAAGTCTTCTCCCCAACAAACACAAAAAATATCGACGAAACGTTTTGCACCGTCAAAAGGCAGCGGCGGGTGTTTTTGGTTTCATTCTATAATACTGGACTCATTTTTCTATGAAGGACGCGAGAGCCACGCGCATCGAAATAAAGAATTCTGTGCTTAAATAATGAATTGTAGAATAAATTCTGCATTTGTAAATTCATTTTTGAATTCCAATTTAATAAACTCATTTCAAATCCATTTCCCTTTCCTGTTCGCTCTGGGATTAGCTGCTGGATTAGCTCTTCGATTAACAACTTCCTCGCGGCTATTCAAATTAGCCACACTGTGGGATGTAAGGAGCTCTCTGATTGGTTGGACAGACACAGGCTTTCTGCCTGGATTTTTCTAGCTCATAGCTTCGCCCTGCTAAGAAGCGTGTGTGCTTGTACAAAGGCCGTTCAGCCTCGGGATTTACACTCGGCTCGACACGGATATGTGAAGAATGAAGGGACCCTGCAGCGAAACGGAGAGCCCAACCTCTGACTGAGTGCCTGTTTTCGCAGTCTGACCACCTGTGAAGGTAACGTGCTAACATGGCTAACGTTAGCATCACCGCACATAGCCCCATTATTTCAAGGTCATCTTAGTTTATGAAGGTTTTACGTCGCAGCTGTACGAGCTAGCTACGTGTTTTGTAAGCTGCTGTGCTCTTCACAAATAAAGCTGGAAGCAGCTCAGACTAGTAGAACCAGCACTGAGGCCTGTTACATTTATACAGTGTTAGAGCAACGGCTGCAGCCTACAGCCTTTAAACTAGCGATTAAAATGCTGACAGTAAACTCGTCAGTCCAGATGTTACCACATTACTTTGTGATACTTAGAGTTAAAACAACTGAGACAGGCTGATTAAAATAACAGCTGTCAGTTCTCTCATTCCTTATATCAAGACTGGAGATCACACTACTGATTTCAGTTCATTTAATATGTGAGTGCACAGATTCATTCTCAGCTGGACATAAATGATGATCAAAGGCTGTATATATGACGAATTCATCAAATCCCAGCCTGTAACACAGTGCGCTGAATCTTAGCTTTGAATGTCCAGTATATTATAATCAGTGCAATTTAAGCATTCACTGAACCTAAAGTATCTATGTCATAGGTGGATTCACAGGTGGTAAGTTTAACACAGAAGGGAAACCCTTCTGACGGGAAGAGCAGTGGAGCAGCCAAGGGAAGTAGTAAATATAAACACAAGTTGCTAAAACTATAATTTATTTTTAAAGAAAGCGCTAAAATACTCTGGCCAGGCAGGAACATGAAGTTAAAAACATTAAAAGTAATTAAAACTATACAGCCAAAATGCAATGGCCTCAGCCATGAAGGTCAAGTCCCATAAAAGTCCAAACGGTGCAGAAACCAACAGGATCGTCGCCGCCCTGTCTGCCTCTTCATTCTGGTGCCAACTAAGAAAGGAGAGAGGGCCAGCGGCAGTCACCATTCTTAGATTCCACTGGAATGTGTGTGTGTGTGTGTGTGTGTGTGTGTGTGAGTGTGAGTGTGTGTGTATATATATATATATATATATACACACACACTCACACATGAATGAATCATTTAGCTTCAGCAGCATTTCTATTCATCTTATGAATTCCAGTCTAATGTCAATTCAGTGTTTGAGTTTGGTCTTAAACTCCAGAGAATACCACCTGGTTCAACAATCTTTTTATCTTATTATTTGCTAAACGGTTTTCTTCTGAGAGATGCTCCTGAGGCTGAAATTGAGCCCAGAGAAACAACAACAAAGTTTGTCTGTGAAGGTTCTCAGTCATCCAGGTCATCGTAGTCAAAGGAGCTTGCAAAGAAAAGCGTCTGGACTTCTTTAAGTTACTTGAAGATGTTTCACCTTCATCCGAGAAGCTTCTTCAGTTCTAAGGTCAAATGGTGGAGAGTCCCAGATATAAACTAGTGGGAGTTTCCCCCCACAGAGGGACAAAAGGACCCCCTGATGATCCTCTAATCGCCTGAGCCAAGGTGTGAAACTGGGTGTGGGTCCCAATCAACCAGGGTTTCGGGTGAGCTCATTGTGAAACCTGGCCCCACCTTATCATGCGAATTCCTGAGGTCAGATGGCCCAGGATGTGAGTGGGCGTTAAGGCGCCTGGAGAGGGAACTCAAAACTGGATTATAGATGGCAGAGAGTTGGTGTCATAAACCACGCCTCTGTTCAAAGATGGTCGCTCACAGTGGACATAGATGGCTTCTTTCACTCCTCTTTCAAACCATCTGTCCTCCAAAATGTGAACATTGGCATCCTCAAAAGAGTGACCTTTGACCTTAAGATGCAGATGGACTGCTGAGTCTTGTCCTGTGGAGGTGGCTCTTCTATGTTGTGCCATGTGCTTGTGAAGTGGCTGTTTGGTCATTGGAGAGACCAAACAGCCACTTCACAAGCGCATATATAAGATATATATATATATATATGTATGTATAACTGTTGTACAAAATACTTTCCACACGCAACATGTGTGTGAGAGAGAGAGTATCAGATTATAAAGTCAAAGAAAAAACAACTTTAACATGAAAACAGATTACTGAGCAACCACACTTCTCAAATCAGTAGTAAATGGCCTGTATTTGTGTAGCGCTTTACTCGTCCCTAAGGACCCCAAAGCACTTTACACATTCAGTCATCCTCCCATTCACAACTGGTGATGGCTGCTGGACACTGGTGTTGGACACCAGTCCAGTTGGCAGTAATAAGGATTATTTTCTGTAAAAGAATATCGACATGTGAATTAGATTAGTTTGATGCTGCCAACACTTTCATGTAACTGCGCTGCTGGTTTAACTCAACTAACGGAAAGATATCCTGGATATGCTGACTTTGCTCCATGGTGTACAGGACTCTGAGACAGCAGCTGGACTGCCTGTTTAGCCTCATGATTAATGTCCACAATGAAAATATTAGTCGAACATCGTGAAGTCTGTATAGGTTTAACAGTGTCGAACAAGCCTGGTACAGTTAAACCTGAGAGTTACTATATGGCGGGAACACCAATATTATCTCTTTTAATAAAGTTTACACGTGTATACACAGGTCACACTGATTATTGAACAGAAAACACAAAGATCAGGTGTTAATCTGATTTATTTAATCTCTCTCCTCCTTTTTAATATTAGCTATAATTCAGAAATGGCGACTGAAACGAGTAGATATAATGAATGAAGCCGGTGTACCGTCAGCTGGGGTTATGACAGTTGTGTACCGGCTCTATCACACGCTTTGCTGTGAGACAGACATCCAGGAAATCCACAAAATCAGCACTTCTGCAAAGAGGCTCTATCTTAAAAAAACGCTACATCCTCGGCTAAAAAAATATTAAAAGTGTATTTGGTGACACACAAACAGAGTACTTCAAAGCACAGTTCAGTTATTTTCTACATGTTCATAGTTGTTGTTGTTGAGAAACGCCCACTGAAGGAATGGCCACCAGCCCAAAGCAATGGTTTTGACTCAAACAGCGTTAACCCCGCCCCCTGAGTTTGATGGGTGATGCTGACAGATAAAAATAAATGAAGAACACAGCTGCAGGGTCAGGAGTGCCTAAATGAATTAAATAAATACATCATCAAATAATTAATTAAATGTTTCAATATAAATAAATAATTTATTAAGTGTTTTAAATGACATGAATGGGCATTTAATTAATTACTGCCACATTTAATTCATTATTAATGTGTATGAATTAATCCATTTTGTCACTCCTGACCCTCCATACTCTTGATCCCTGCATCCCTGCATCAGCACTTTGGGGGCATTTAGCCCTAGACACTAATACTTAGTAAAGCAAAATACACCAAACTTATAATTTAGTAAAGGGGGAGGAGCTACGGAGAATGAGCCTTATCAGTGTGGAGTCCATGCAGTTCTGGCTGGGAAACCCCACACATGCGACATGTACTATCGGTGTCCCACTGATGCCCCACTACAACAGTGACATGTGGAACCTTAGTATTACAAAAATTCCATCTAAATAATAAAAAAATAAAATCTATACAATGCACATTTGAGAAAGTTCACTATGACTCACTCAGTACATTATAGCTCAGCTACATAAGGAGCTTGGAAAGAAAAACATCTGGCATCAGGACATCCAGATGCTTTTCTTCTCCATAAAGGTGTATTAAAAAAAGAACAGCAAATTATAATATTACAGCGGATGTGTGACCTTAAAGGTTACTGGCTGAAAAAAGGTCACTGATCAAACTGATTCTTGCTCGCTGAGTGCAAAAAACATTTTAATCAGATTCTCTGCAGGAAAATTTGAAAACATTTCCTCCTAAATTCTCAGTATTTACTTATCAGCATTCAGTCAAACGTTCATTTACGGGTGTAGTTAAAAAACTGCTAATAACTGACTTTCCACAGCAGTTGTTTGGCAGGACACAGTAAGAGATGTAATCTGTTACTCTTCATGTGACTTCTTGAGAAAGAAGGTGTCTCTGAGATGTACTAATAGTGTAATACACTCCAGTTTTTCATCTATTATTACCCCCAGAAATTTATTTTCACTGACTCTTTCAATATCAACACCATTTAGTTTAATCTTAGCATTGTATTTAAAGTACTATTTCCAAATAACATCATTTTAGTTTTATTCAAATTTAATGATAATTTGTTTTTATCAAACCAGAACTTCACTTTACTTATTTCATTAGTCATATCCTCCAATAAATTCTGCAGATCATCACCAGAGCAGAAGATGTTTGTATCGTCAGCAAAGAGAACCATTTTTAATACTTTGGACACTTTACAGATGTTGTTAATGTTTAAGTTGAAGAATTTTGGGCCCAAAACTGAGCCTTGGGGTACACCACAAGCAATGTCCATACATAAGGAGCAACCACCATTCAATTTCACAAGTAGTCATGATTTTGCAAATATTCCACCTTGTAGTGCAGTTTGCACAAATTGTTTTAAAAATGCACTCAGCCTACAAACATTACTGATGAGTCAAGATCTGCACAAACTGACAGAAACACTAAAGCAGCTACACATTTATTCTTATTGTCATGTATGTCCTATTTATCAGGTGACAGAAGAACCAACACAAAGCTCAGAGAGTAATGGTGATACAAGATCACAGGTGAAATTGGATGATGACTTGGTGGTTCATGTAGGCAAGTATATTTCTCCCTTTTCTAATCTTTTTTTTTGTCTTTAGCAAAGACAAAAAGGGGGAAAAAGAAACGGGGCAGGGTTCGGTGGTGGAATCATCCATCCCCACCAATGCCAAAACCAAATCTACGCCCTTGGATTACAGAATACATGCCCCAAAATGTATTTGTAACGTAATCCGTTACGTTACTCAATGAGAGTAACATATTCTGAATACTTTGGATTACTTAATATATTATCATGCTGTTTACAACTACATGAATGTACTATTGCTGTGTGATTTGTTACTATTACTGTAGGCTACTCACCATACCAACACCAACTAGATTTTTAAATCTTAATATAAATGAGTAACAGTAGGTGGACATTAGGTAAGGCTGCACTTTTAGCAGCAATCTCATATAGAAAACTATTCCGCGCGTATATAAAACAGGTCCGCGGCTCTGAACCGTAGTAAAGGGACCTCTGGCTAATACGGTGGGTTCGTGTCGGCTCGTAGCTGAAAACTAGCTTTACTTTGTTGTCTGGGTCAACTTTGCTAGCAGAGACAGAGAAAGGCATTGAAAGGCTGCTCCAACAGAACTTATTGTTTCAGAGGAAAACACGAACACAGTGAACAGTCGAGTCTTAATAGCTTACTTACAGCTGGGCTACACTGCCCATGAGGCTACATTCTTTAGGGCTATGCCTGGAACAGTCTGCCTGTTGCTTTTATATTAAAGAATTTTTGAACAATAATTGAAAAAAAAATTTCTCCACGTCATTATGTGGGCTGCAAGTAGGGTGACATGGGCCGCGAGATTGAGACACCTGGATCTAAATGAGGGAACCATGCGGACCTCATCAGTACAGGGCCTGCTGCAGCACACAAACTAATTTATATATATACACACACACATATATATAGATATAAAAATATAAATTTGTTTTATTTTTATTTATTTTTTAATTACCTCTTCATCTGCTTTCAGCTGCACAAACTCAAGTCTCACATATCAGTGACAAACCACAGTTGTGCTGTTGGAGCATCCACAGCCTCTGTGTGAGTGCACTGCAACATCATGACATGAAGAACACTGGACACTTGAACCCGCTTTCAGTCTAACTTTAACTTTTTATCACCAATAGACAAGTTGGCAAAATGTAACACTCAGAACATGGAGTCAACAAATAATACTAAAATGTTTAATTATTACTACATTACCTTTGACTAAAACTCTTGTTTGCGAGCAGCTTATTGATCTTGATAAAGACGTGCTGCTTACTTGTGTAAAAACAGTGAAATATAAAAAGTGTTTACTAATTGTACCAACGTGAGAGAGAAATGGATCTGAAACCACTGAAACCAGAGTGTTTGCAGACACACAGATAATGAAGACATGCTGCTCGGAAATGCTAGATACAGATACAAATGGAGTGTGTGTGTGTGTGTGTGTGTGTGTGTGTGTGTCTAACTGCCTCAGTAATTATGGACCTTATAGTCCTTACAAACACTGTTTCACTAACTTCAGTAAACATTTTACATACATATGTCACACCGTGAACGCAGCGGTGCACGAGCCACTGCAGTGGAGCTCACGTACAGCTTTGTGCTTCAGACTGTTATCACACAGAAACAATCAATGCAGGAGAAATAGCGCGTGCACGTGGTAGATGCCGTCATTTACACAGTGCTTCATGCAGGTGTGATAACGAGACTGTTTGACTGCTGCAGGAGAAGATTGTTGATTTATGTATCTGTGCATTTTCAGATTTTTGTGTTCCAGCTGTTGTATGTTTGTTTTTCTTACAGGTGCAGCAGTTGGTGATTGTGCATTTCTATTTGGACTCTATTCTTTTATTACATCTTGCACTACGACCCCCATGCACCAATGCCGTGCACTGGCTGTGGTAGGCCTTTGTGTTGCTCAGTGAACGGAGTTGATTCAGCACAGTCCTCCAAGCTATGTGCAGTAAACGTACTATCGTCAAGTACTGATTATTATCCACTTTTTATACTTTTTCTATTTTTTTGCCTTTTTGTGTCATTTCAGATATTGTGTCAGTCACTGTTCCCTCTGAGCACGTGAGCAATCGTGCACTGCTAAACCAGTCTCCACTGAAAATCAGCAAAATAAAATAAATACATGTATTTACTTTTATTACAATTCAGGCTTGATTTTTTTGTGCGCAGTGCAGATTTTCTGTGTGGGGAGATCGTGTCAGCAGTGCGCGACTGTTCACGCGCACAGCTTATTACTTCCAGGCTGGATTACTGCAATTCATATTATCAGGATGTCCTAAAAACTCGGGTTCATTATGACATCTATAAAGAGAAACTTTACAATTATAATTTACAACTGAGGAGTGCAAGAAGGTCCTACTTCTCTGACATCATCACCAAAAACAGCCATAATGCTCGGGTCTTATTTTCTACAGTTGACAGGCTAACAAACCCTCCTGTGTCAGTGGCAGCTGAACTTCGACCATGGCCTGCAATGACTTCGCCAAATTCTTCACAGACAAAATCCAAAAGATTAGACAAGCAATTGGTACATCAACAGCAGATTCAGGACATGTACTGTGTCCACCAAAAAAACTGTTTAAACACCATCAAACAGTTTCACCCGATTAACAGCAACGACCTGGAGGACATCTTAGATCAACTGAACTCCTCCTCTTGCTGTTTAGATGTCCTGTTTTTTCAAAAAGGTCTCAAAGACTTTGGAGTCAGACCTGTTACAGATCGTCAGCTGTTCTTTAATGTCATGTGTTTCCAGAACCACTAAAAACTGCTGTAATTAAACCTATACTGAAAAAGGACGATCTTGACAAGATACAAATGAAGAACTACAGGCCGATCTCAAATCTCCATTTTTAAGTAAGATCATTGAAAAAGCAGATTCTCAACAGCTCAATTACTTCTTAACACAGAATAACTGCTATGATGCCTTCCAGTCAGGTTTTAGACAGAACCACAGCACTGAAACTGCTCTGACCAAAGTGTTTAATGACATATGTCTGAGTACAGACAGTGGAAAAATGTCAGTCTTAGTTTTACTGGATCTCAGTGCAGCATTTGATACAGTTGACCGCAACATATTACTCAAACGGAGAACTGGGCAGGTCTTTCAGGAACTGTACTAAACTGGTTCAAAACATACTTAGAAAACAGGAAATACTTTGGTATCAACAGGTAACTTCACATCTGAGCAGACAAGTATCACATGTGGAGTTCCCCAAGGTTCCATCTTGGGACCCTTCTGTTTAACATTTACATGCTCCCACTGGCACAGATTATATTATTATATAGATGACACACAAGCAGTGTTGGGAAGGTTACTTTTAAAATGTATTCCATTACAGATTACAGATTACATGCCCCAAAATGTATTCTGTAACGTATTCCGTTACGTTACTCAATGAGAGTAACGTATTCTGAATACTTTGGATTACTTAATATATTATCATGCTGTTTACAACTACATGAATGTACTATTGCTGTGATTTATTACTGTTACTGAAGGTCCGCGGCTCCGAACCGTAGTAAAGGGACCTCTGGCTAATACGGTGGGTTCTGTGTCGGCTCGTAGCTGAAAACTAGCTTTACTTTGTTGTCTGGGTCAACTTTGCTAGCAGAGACAGAGAGAGGCGTTGAAAGGCTGCTCCAACAGAACTTATTGTTTCAGAGGAAAACACGAACACGGTGTACAGTCGAGTCTTAATAGCTTACTTACAGCTGGGCTCGTCTGAAACAGGGAAGTACCGCCGTGTAATCCATTTATTTCAACAAAGTAACTGTATTCTAAATACCACCTTTTTAAACGGTAACTGTAACGGAATACAGTTACTCATATTTTGTATTTTAAATACGTAACGGCGGTACATGTACTCTGTTACTCCCCAACACTGCACACAAGTATATATCACAATGTCACCAGGAGACCGAGGCCCTGTACAGGCTCTTGGTAAATGCATTGTGGAAATTAATGACTGGTTGTGCCACAATTTCTCCAGCTAAACAAAAACAAAACGGAGGTAATAGTCTTTGCAGCCAAAGAAAAACGATCACAGGTCGCCACAGAACTTCAATCTATACACCTAAAAACCACAAACCAGGTGAGAAATTTGGGTGTAGTGATGGACATAGACCTAAATTTGTAAAAACACATTAAGGCAATAACAAAATCAGCTTACTATCACCTCAAGAATATTTCAAGGATAAAAGATCTGCTGTCTCAACAGGACCTGGAAAAACTAGTCCATGCATTCATCTTTAGTAGGCTTGATTACTGTAACAGCATCTTTACAGGTCTACCTAAAAATCAGTCAGACAACTACAGCTCATTCAGAGCTCTGCTGCTCGAGTCCTCACTAAGACCAAACAAGTGGACCACATCAGTCCAGCTCTGAGGTCTTTACACTGGCTGCCTGTCCGTCAGAGGATAGACTTTAAAGTTCTGATGCTGGTCTATGAAGCTCTGAATGGTTTAGGACCAAAATACATCAGTGACCTCCTGACCCAGTATGAACCTTCCAGATCCCTCAGGTCATCTGGATCCGGTCTTTTATCAGTTCCCAGAGTCAGAACCAGACACGGAGAAGCTGCATTCAGCTTTTATGCTCCTTATATCTGGAACAAACTCCCAGAAAGCCTCAGATCAACTGAAAAACTCAGTTTATTTAAATCCAGGTTGAAGACTCACATGTTCTCAGCTGCATTTGAATAAAGCACCAAATCCACACTGTTTTACTTTTAAGCTTAAATTCTAAAACGTACATTTTATCTACTGATCCTTTCTTTTCTTTTTTTAATGCTTTTATTTGTTTTTTATTTTTTAATGTCTCTGTAAAGCACTTTGAATCACCATGTTGTTGAATTGTGCTATATAAATAAACTTGCCTTGTCTTACACTATTAGTACATCTCAAAGATACTTTCTTTCTCAGGAAGTCACATGAAGAGTAATAGATTACATCTCTCACAGTATCAGACCAACCAGCTGCTGTGGAAAGTCTTTTTTAGACACAGAGATAAAAATGTTTGACTGAAAGCTGATAAGTGAAAACTGAGAATTTAGAAGGAAATATTTCATCTGAGGATCTGATTAAACTGTCACACTAATGTTTATATTTTTAAACAAACTTATTGATGAAGACACTCTGGTCCTGTGGAACATTTCTCACTTTGGGAAGAGAGTCCCCAAAATACATGAAGATGTGACGGGACGAGTCGTATATTCAGTAATTCATTATTCTCCTTCATTTACTCTCCATGAGCTGACCCACTCAGACTCTGGACTGTACCAAGATGTGTGCTGGACTGAGGGCAACGTGACATATGAGAGAAACATCAGCCTGACTGTGTGTAGGACAGTAAGTAAGGAAACAAGAGAATCTGACGGTCGTCCAGTGGATCAAATATGAACTGACGCTTGATGAAGATTTCAGGACTGAAGGTTCTGGGTCTTTTGATGAATGACAGTAGAAGGGCACATTTCCTGAAGGAGACAAACATGTCAACACTTCATGTATCGAACATAAAATGAACACAGTATACATTTGCCTGGTGATGAACCAACAGCAATGTGTGAGCAGTCATTCTGTACATTTGACCAAACAAACAAACGTCATCTATCACTCAGTGGGAGAGACAGCTGTGCTTCAGTGTCCCATCAGTCATGACCAGCCCCCAGTTTGGAAGAAGCGGGACAAACTTTTCCAAGAAGGCAGTCCAAACTACGCTGGTGCTCCCATCATTGATGTTAAATGATTCAGGTTTGTACAGCTGTGAAGGTCAAACCATAAAACAATGGTACAAACTTTTTGTGTTCCCCAAATTTGGTCCACCTGCAGTAGAGGTCTTCTCAGAGGGAGATGAAGTCACTGTCAGATGCTCTGATAAGAGAGAAACAACTATGTTGTCCATTTGGTTCATGAAGTCGATCCAAACAGAAGGCAAAATTGTGAACTCTTTTATGTTTCACGATCCACATAGAATCACCGCTGAAGACAGACTGATATTCTCTAATGTCTCACTGAAACATGCAGGAGAGTACTGGTGTACAAAGATGAAATCAGGTGATGAGTGTGTGTCAGCAGAAAAAACAGTTCTGATCTACAGAGAGCCCTTTGGGGTTTACTCGACCTTCTACAGAGTCAGGTGGATACTGCTCAGCAGTCTGCAGGTGATGCTTTGTGTTGTTGTGGTCTGTGTGACACAGAAAACCAGGAGAGGAGAGCAGCTTTCAGCTCAGACACACACTTAATATGCTCATAATAACAATAATAATTATAATAATAATAATAATAATGATAATAATAATAATAATAATAATAATAATGATAATAATTATAATAATTATAATAATTATAATAATAATGATGATAATAATAATAATAATAATAATGATAATAATAATAATAATTATAATAATGATAATAATAATGATGATAATAATAATAATAATAATGATAATAATAATAATAATTATAATAATGATAATAATAATAATAATTATAATAATGATAATAATAATGATGATAATAATAATAATAATAATGATAATAATAATAATAATTATAATAATGATAATAATAATAATGATAATAATAATAATAATAATAATAATAATAATAATGATGATGATAATAATAATAATAATGATAATAATAATAATAATTATAATAATGATAATAATAATAATGATAATAATAATGATAATAGTAATAATAATAATTATAATAATGATAATAATAATGATAATAAAATAATAATAATAATAATAATAATAATAATAATGATAATAATAATAATAATAATAATAATAATAATAATAATTGTCTTCCATATTTCCAACCATATCCATAATCACATACTGTGTATGCTACCATTGTATATTGTCACGGTTCTGGGTCCGTTGGACCCAGTATTTTGAGTTTCTTATGTTTTGGTTTAATTTTGCATCAGGGATTGTTTTCTTGTTGTGTTAATGATTATGCTGTGTATTATTAGTTTCATGTCTCTGTTTATTTGTGTTTAGGATTTGTTCTTTGGTTGTGTCTGCTTTGTATTGGTCTAAGTTCCATGTGTCATTTTCTGTCTGTCTCTCAATGTCGAGTCTGCGTCTTAGTGTGATGGTTTCTTGTTCCTGTTTTACTTTGAAGGTCTGTGTCTCATGTGAGTGTATCCTACTTTGCTCCCTGTCTCGTCAGTTCTGATTTCTCCCAGCTGTGCTCTCCTTCTGTGTCTCATTCCCTCGTTACTTCCCAGTGTATTTAAACCCTGTGTTTCTCTGAGTCAGTGTCGCGTCGGCCCTCTTGATGTGTGGATCTCCCTGTGTCTCCCCGTGAGTCTTAGTTTATTAATTCCCTGTGAGTTTTAGTTTATGTTGTCCCTGCCAGCAAATAAAGCTGCGATTTTGAGTTCATCCCCTGAGTCTGAGTCCTGCATTTTGGGTCCTACTCCTGCTAGCCACACTGCAATCCATGACATATATAGTGTATTATCTTGCTTTTTTTCATTGATTGTACTTATTGTTTTTTTATTTCCTTCTGATATCTGTACCTGAGCTGAGGTGAAGCAAAAAATTCCCCGTTGAGGGATCAATAAAGTCTTATCTTATCTTATCTAATAATAATATCATCATCATTATTATTATACATAAACGTAAGAAGATGAAAATAAACAAAAACAAAAACATTATTGTAGATATGAATATGTACCTGATTAGACGCCTCGGTCTCTTATGTGATTATGATTTTATCTTTTCACTTATATAATGATTATGTGCTTTTTTGTTTTATGTGATTTGATGTTTATCCATATCTCATTCATGTATCTCTCAGAGTATCATTTTGAATATTCTTCTGTTTCTATCAGTGATCAGTTCGATCTATAATAAATGTTAGAAACCAGTTGTAAATGTATTCGTTCTTCACTCTGATGTGAATCATTATCATCTCTCTTGGAAAATGTATTTTGTTATTGTGTTTAAGAGCAGATTCATTACAGCACCATGTTCATCTGCACTATATTGTTTTCATTGTTGTGAATAAACATGATTGTCTGATACAGCAAACACTTCATAATATGGACGTTACTGCTTTGATTGTGTTTTTATATTCTCCATTTTTGTTAGAAATCATTTCTGAAATAAAAATATCTAAATCTAATTTAACAGAAGATGAGAAGATGCTGTTCCATAATTCACTGCAGCGGGCCTCCATTCATGAAAACCATTAACACAATAAATAAAGTGGCACAGATCATGCAAATGTTCATTTTAACTGTATTTTCCTATTCATGCCAAAACCTGCTGTCATATTTGGAGTTTTAACAGTTTCTAAGCTCACTGTTGAACTCTGAACATCACACTGCTGGAATAAAAACTGCTTCTTGTTGAGTTGTTGCTTTGCATGAAGAACGCACATTTATATAAAGTCAGGTGTGTTTAAGGCTCGATATAATCAGTTTGCAGTAATAATGCCCTTTGCTGATTTCCAAACAAGAAAAATGAGGAGGCTGAAGAAAAATCAACACGCTGTTTATATCACAAATAACTCTTTGGGTAGAAATTGCTGAGCAAAGGGTCTGAGGATTAGGACTCAGGTGCAGATTCATCAAGAGGAGCGTGGCATTACTACAAACTGTTCCACCCTATAAACACTAAATGCATGTGAACAGGTGACCGGCACAATGAGCTGAAGAGCACAAACATTATTTACCTTCAGATCACGAGCCGTCCCAGTCAAAATGTGCATAAAGGACATTTTTGAAAAGCAATAAATTGTGTGCCACAGACTTCTTATTCACATTTATTTGACACATATAAGTGTAACTACAAACTCACAGGCTAAGCCATAAATTTAGCTGCAAAAATATTCCTGTTCACAACTTTCAGTTACAAAACTGACACTGTGCCTCTTCAGTAAATCCAGCAGCTTTTTAACATTAAACACTTTTTGCTGCAGATGTTAGTAAATTTGACCCAAAGTGTAACTTTTTCTTTAAATTTCCGATCTTTGTACTGAACGGATATTTTTCACACATGCGTCTCATTTAAATGACCTGCATGAAACAACAAGGTTAGATCATGTTGTGGTGAAGTAAGATGTTTTTTTGTCCATCTTCTGCACATCGTAGCTTCAGCATGGTGTCACTCTTGTCTTTTAATAACTCCTCATCAGTTCTCCTATCCACCTCTCCGTGACCTTGCTGTGGTCAAGGAAAATATGTTAGGAAAAGGAGAGAGGAGAAACTTTTGGCACATGGCTGGACTGATTCAGTCCTTGATTTTCTGTGTGAGTCTTGTTTGTGTGATCAAAGTTTTCTGTTGTTGCTGCAGATACTAAACTGCAGCAAGCAAAGCAACAGCAAAAAGAAATGAAACCAGAAACACGTCTCATCTTTTCTCCAGAAAGACAGCGCTACACTGTTAGTACATCTCAGAAACGCCTTCTTTCGCAGGAAGTCACACGGAGACTTTTTATTTAAAAAAGACATAATGTTAACTTTAAAGCTTTTTGGCCAGCCTGGGCCTGGGTCTAGCACATGCTGAGACTTGGCCCCTGTGGGAAAGGGGGGGTAACAAGCGGTTCTTGGGTGCCTGGGGCCCTGGGACCTCATTCTTACTTCTTGTACCAGGTGGCTGGCCTTTAGCGGCATCGTGGGGACCCTATCTGGGGCCTCCTTCCTTGTCCTTCTGGGATGCATGCGCCGATGTCACTGTTTTGTGCGCTCTCAGGTCTTCAGTACTCTTCGGGACTGCAGATGGTCCGGTGGTCCTGGTTCCATCTCTCTCTCCCTGTGGCTCCTGGGCAACGATTTCAACTACATTTCATGTCAAAGACACACTCTCTTCCTCTCCCTCTCAGGCTACAAAAGGATTGTGGGTTTATGTATCTGCATTTTCTCATTTTTGTGTTCCAGGTGTTGTATCTTTACTTTTTCTTGCAGGTGCAGTAACTGGTAGTGACACATTCTGCATGTGTATTTGTACTCTATCCTTTTAATATATTTTCTCGCCCTCCTTTTTCCCCTCCTGCCTCAGACACTGAAACTGAAATAACACAAGTGGAAATTAAGAAATAAAGATAAAAGATTCACATGAACAAGAGGAGTCTAGAGAGATCTTATACAGCTGTTCTTGGATGAGCAACATCTGTTTGGAACCACAGTGTGTTCAGATGACAGTTCTGACTGCAACAGCTGCCAGACAGGACACGGTTTAAAAATAAAAAAAAAATCCTTAAAGTTGTTCAGTGCAATGACATGCAAGCTAATCCAGAGGTTAGCAGCTCACAATCACGATACAGAGCCTGCTGCACTACACAAAGACATATGTATGCAGAAATATCCCTACTTTACCCAATTATTATTATTATTATTATTATTATTATTACTATTATTATTACTATTATTATTATTATTACTATTATTATTACTATTATTATTATTATTATTATTATTATTATTATTATTACTATTATTATTATTATTATCATCATCATCATCATCATTATTATCATTCTCATCATCATCATCATCATCATCATTATTATTATCATCATCATCATTATTATCATCATCATCATCATCATCATTATCATCATCATTATTATTATTATTACTATTATATTATTATCATCATCATCATCATCAGCATCATTATTATTATTACTACTATTATTATCATTATCATCATCATCATCATTATTACTATTATTATCATCATCATCATCATCATCATCATTATTATTATCATTATTATTATTATTATCATCATCATCATCATCATTATTATCATATTATTATTATTATCATCATATCATCATCATTCATTATTATCATTATTATTATTATTATTATCATCATCATCATCATCATTATTATTATCATTATTATTACTATTATCATCATCATCATCATCATCAGCATCATTATTATTATTATTACTATTATCATCATCATCATCATTATTATTATCATTATTATTATTATTATCATCATCATCATATCATTCATTATCATCATCATCATCATCAGCATCATTATTATTATTATTACTATTATTATCATCATCATCATCATATTATTATCATTATTATTATTATTATCATCATCATCATCATCATCATTATCATCATCATCATCATCATTCATTATTATTATTATTATTATTATTATTAACAGAGAAAAAGAAGTTTATTATTTTTACCATTTTGTCACATCCAAAATGTGGTTCTCCTGATGAAGGCTCTCCGTGCTACAATTCATTATTGTTTCAACACTCATCCGGCAGAGGCACCGTGGCACTGTCAGGAGGTGCTGAAGGGAGGAGAAAGGTGGTTACTTGTCTCTCTCGCTTTTTATCTCCCTCTCTATCCTTCTCTCTCAGTCGTTGTGCTGTCTCTGAAAAGGTAAATGTAACAGTGAAACAGGATTTACAACCTGATGAAGTTTATAACAACAACTGACTGAATGTAAAAACACATTTCCTGTCATGGATGTGTGGGTGAGTGTCTCCATGTTTGGTTACGGCACCACCTCTGGGAGGAGCCCTCATCAGCTCACCTGACATACTCACCTGTCTGCAATCTGAGATAATCAGCCAGCTGTATTTAAGGCCAGTGTTCTCGATTGTCCTTCACCAGTTTGTCTGCTAAACTATGTTAGCACAGCCTGTCTTGGTTAACCATGTTTACCTCGTTCTCTTTGTGTTCGTAGTGCTTCCCTTGGAGCTCTCATCCAAGATGACTTGGTGGTTCATTACTGTATTTGAAACACACGTGCATGTATTTGCAATGTCTCACTGTTATTTATCAGGTGACAGAGGCAGCTCTGCCATGTTGTAGCTCGGACAGAGGTGAAGAGGCGAGGTCACAGGTGACTGACTGATGTTTTGGTGCTATAGATTAACGAGAGGAGAAGGCGTGGGTTTGGCTCCTTCACATAGTGGACATTGAGTTGTTGTGTGGGGCACCAGTAGTCCATGTCTGTTGCTGTAACAGTAGTTCATGAATAAAAATCCCAGCTCACTGATCTGATAGAGGGCAGTAGTGCCTAAAATGTTGCATAATTTTGCTGAGAGATCTGTTACTTTGTGGTAATCTTAGATGAGTAGTTTTATGGACAAAAACCACCAGGTCACTCAGTGTTCCTTAGTGCTAATGTATCAGAGATGTTGGTGTAATATAACTGAAGTAATGCTGTTAAGTCCTTAAAGTTATATTCTTTTATTGTCATGACTGTATTTGAAACTATTTTTATTTTTGTATGATACCTGATTTACACTCTAAAAACTAAAGCTGACATTTACTTAAATTTTTTGAGGCAACACTTTTACACTTAAAAATATTGAGTAGATTGGAAACCAGTCAAATCTGTTCAGTATACTTGATCAATTGAATAACTAAAGCTTAAACATATTAAGTTGAAATGAATAATTGTAGTTGTTACACAAACATGAAAAAATTGAGTAAATAACACTGACATGCTTGGTCAATGTAACTGAAATATAGATGGTCAGTTAATCCAAAATTTTGTTTCATTTACTTAATATTGTAAACTGACCACCACCAGTAGGCGACCGAGACTGTCGTGCTGGGGCTCGAACCGGCAACCTTCTGATTACAAGACGAACTGCCAACTCTTGAGCGACGATCACCCCCTAACTTTCAAATATGAATGTTATTGTATTTCACTGGTAGTCTAAGTCTAAAAAAACAAACAAACTAATATGTAGTTGTGTTTTTCTCAGTTATTGTGTTTTACTTACACTTTTCAGTTGTAGTTGCTGACAATAAATAATATTGATTTGAATAATTAATGATTTTAGTACGAGATACTGATGAGTATAGATACCTATTTCTCAAATATTTTGATTCAATTTTAAACAAAAATGAAAGTACATGCAAAGAAGGTATTCTGTGAACCACATACTGAATTTTTTTTCTGAGATAAATGTAAACAAATACCTTTTTTTTTAACCAAAAGAGCCAAAATATATATTTGTTAATCCAACAGTTAAAAACAGTTTATTCCTCTTTACATTTCAGTTTAATGTTCTCCTTCACCAACAGAGGTCAGTCACACACAGGTTTTAAAATTGCAGTTATTCTCTTAGAACGCCACAAATGTTTGGACTGGCCTAATTTCTTTTTTTTTTTCTTTTTTCTTTTTTTTAAACTTCTATTTAAAGTTTTTATACACAAAATACAAAACAAAAAAAAAAGAAAAAAGAAACCCCCCTCCCTCCCCACCCGAGGCTCATGTAAAGAGAAACAGAACAAAACAAACAAAAAATGTATGTCACACACCTGGAAAATACGTTTTTATATAGTCAATAAATGGGTTCCAAGTCACAGAGAATTTTTGTTGTGATGAGAGAACTCTGTATCTAAGTTTTTCCAGTGGTAAAAAGAAAAGCACCTCCTTTAACCATTGTATGTATGAAGGAGCCTTATCAGACTTCCAGTGGAATAGAATAAGTCTACGGGCAAGCAATGCAGCAAATGCTCTGGCATTTTCCTGAGATTTACTAATTTTGTATTGAGATGGCATAACTCCAAAAATGCCAATGCGGAAATCAAGCACTAAATTCTGCACACTGATATGAGATAATGCTTTAAATATATTTCCCCAGTAATTATCCAGGTTTGGACAAGACCACATCATGTGACCCTCATTTGCTGGATTATGTCCACCACTGGGACAGGCAGGATCGGCTTCTGGGAAAAATTTTGAAAGCCTCTCTCTTGTATAATGGAGACGATGAAGAATTTTAAACTGAATTAAACCATGGCGAACAAAGGGAGGAAGTATGTATACGATTCAAACAAGATCTCCACTCATCATCAGATAAATCCACCCCAATGTCTTTTTCCCAATTATTTTTAGTTTTTTCCCAAGTAATAGGCCTTAAGTTCTGTATCAGTTTGTATATGACGGAGATTCTCCTTTTGCCAAAAGGATCTATTTCCAAAATGGTATCCACTTGATTTTTAGGAGGTAGGTACGGGAAAGAAGGAAACAATGTTTTTGCAAAACTTGAGGTTGGTATATTGTAATCTCTCATCAGAGCGTCAAAGGTGTTAAAAGTTTCTCCTGAAAATAAATTGTAAAAAAAACTTCAAACCATTATTGTGCCAAATTTGGATGCTTTATCTGAAATGGATGGCAGAAAAAAGGTTAAAAGCAACAGGGAAAAAATTACTAACCTGTTGCAAACAGAAGTGCCTTCTGAATTGAAGCCATATTTTAATAGATGTTCTTACAACTGGATTTGTTATTTTCTGTTTTTGATTTAGAGCTAGGGATGAGGTTAGGAGGGGAAGTGGATTAGACATCAGTTCCATTTTTACCCAAGCCTCACCCTCGCTATTTTCATAAACATATTTCCAGTGCAATAATTTGGTGATATTAGCCGCCCAGTAGTAAAAAATAAAATTTGGCAACCCTAGCCCACCAGCCTCTTTTGGTACTTCCAAATATGTTTTTTCTATTCTGGGATTTGAATTTTTCCAAATAAATGTTGCTATTAATCTGTCTAAATCTTTGAAACTTGATTTGGTTATAAAAACAGGAACCATTTGGAAAACATAGAGAAATTTTGGTAAGACTGCCATTTTAACTATATTTATTCTGCCTGCTAATGAGATTGGAAGTGTTGCCCATTTTTTAAAATCTTGTGATGTTTGTTCTAACAAAGTGTCAAAATTATAAATCCGCAACTCGTTCATTGTGCGGGTTATATTTATTCCCAAATATTTAAACGTTTCTTTTTCTAATTTAAAAGGGAAGGCAGAGAAATCTTGCTCTATGTTATTAATAGGGAACAGTAGGCTTTTTGAATAGTTTAATTTGTATCCAGATATGCGTCCGAAGTAACGCATATCTGGATACAATAATAATAATAATACCTTAAGCAATTTAGGGATTGATGCCGTTGGATTAGATATATACAGCAATAAATCGGTCTGTGAAGGTTCTCAGTCATCCAGGTCATCGTAGTCAAAGGAGCTTGCAAAGAAAAGCGTCTGGACTTCTTTAAGTTGCTTGAAGACGTTTCACCTCTCATCCGAGAAGCTTCTTCAGTTCTAAGGTCAAATGGTGGAGAGTCCCAGATATAAACCTAGTGGGAGTTTCCCCCCACAGAGGGACAAAAGGACCCCCTGATGATCCTCTAATCGCCTGAGCCAAGGTGTGAAAATGGGTGTGGATCCCAATCAGCCGGAGTTTCGGGTGAGCTCATTGTGAAACCTGGCCCCACCTTATCATGCGAATTCCTGAGGTCAGATGGCCCAGGATGTGAGTGGGCGTTAAGGCGTCTGGGGAGGAACTCAAAACTGGATTATAGATGGCAGAGAGTTGGTGTCGTAAACCACCGCCTCTGTTCAAAGATGGTCGCTCACAGTGGACATAGATGCTTCTTTCACTCCTCTTTCAAACCATCTGTCCTCTCTGTCCAAAATGTGAACATTGGCATCCTCGAAAGAGTGACCTTTGACCTTTAGATGCAGATGAAAACAAGATAAAAAATACATGACATACATATGTGCAGCATAATATGCCTTTATATACCACCCTGCTACTACATAGCATATGTCTAATTGTCTAATTAATGTCTAATGTCTAATTATGTGAACTTGTACTATCGATGCTATCCCAGACAACCTCCAACATCGCGGGTAACTAGCTTAACAAAAGGACTAGCTTTACAGCCAAATACTGCATTGGTGGGCAACATATTGCACAAAAACAAAGTAACAACTTATACTTTAAGTACACCGGCGACACAACCACAAACAGAAGATGCAGACAGTATTTTCTCCGACAGGACACCATAAACTGCATGCCGATATGTTTCCCTTCTTTTGCTCACTCGCTTTTCTTGACTGAGCTGACTTCCTGTTCAATAAAGTTTTTTCTAAATAAAGCCGTTTCTAAAGTGCATTACTTGGAGCAACCACAGAGGGCGCTGTAAACACATAATGAATAACAACTGACTGAGAATGATATTTTGGTGATACAACATTTCACAACTTTTAGTGATAACAGAACAGCTGGTAAGTTATTGCAGTGCCAGCTGTTTAATTCACAGTAAGCTTATGCAGTAACCACGGTAACTACGGCTGGATCGACGCAGGTCAGACTTTGGGAAATACTCCTCATGTCTCTGAAACTAAAAAGCGGTCGTTCATCAGCTGTGTAGAGAGTTTTCCAGCAGGGTATTGCAAACGGAAACGTGTTGATGATGAAAATAGCGGGTCTGCCTTTACAGTCTTTAAGTTTGCTTGATGAGCATCAGTAACAAAGTCACAGACACAACTGTTGGGTCTGTGTTTCCACAAGCCCCGCTAATTCTAGAGACTTATTCATCATGAAGAAAACAAGACAGTCGATCGATCGATTATTTGCGCAAGGGAGGCCTCGTCTGTTCACCACGAAAATGACCTCCAGATCTGACCTCCTCCTGCTGCCTTTATAGAGAGACAGTTCACACACAACACGTCAGAACAAAGCCACGCCCACATGGTTCTAAGACAAAGCATTGTATGTATGTGTGAACTTCTGTAAGAATGTGTGTGTGTGTGTGTGTGTGTTATGTAAGAATGTGTGTGTGTGTGTGTGTGTTATGTGAGAGTGTGTGTGTGTGTGTGTGTGAACTTCTGTAAGAATGTGTGTGTGTTATGTGAGAATGTGTGTGTGTGTGTGTGTATGTGTGTTATGTGAGAGTGTGTGTGTGTGTGTGTTATGTGAGAGTGTGTGTGTGTGTGTGTGTGTTATGTGAGAGTGTGTGTGTGTGTGTGTGTATGTGAGAGTGTGTGTGTGTGTGTGTGTGTGTGTCAGACCTCCTGCTGACCAAAGGGTCGTAAACGGAGGAAGCTTACATCAAAAGCACAAGGATGACAGAAGACTACAGCCCCCCACCTAGAACCTCGAGAATCTGGGGAGGGGAGGACAGAAAGAATTCCTTTCACAGAATTAAAACAATGTACAAATGGTAAACATAAAAATGACAAACAACAATAACAATTCACCCTAACAACAACTTTATTTAACTTTCTCATGTTGGTAAAAACGAATCTGCAGCTGAGAGAATAACAAACTCAAACTGTCGGAGCTGGTTTGATTTTTGGATTATAAATCAGCAGGACGTCTTCACTCAGTCTTTATTTACAGCATGTTTTAAGCGTTTAAAATGGGGGAATGATGGGGGAATATGTTTTCAATGAACAGCATTTGTAAAGCCTGCTGTGCTTTTACACTGATGGAAATGCCGACTTATAATTTAGTAAAGGGGGAGGAGCTACGGAGAATGAGCCTTATCAGTGTGGAGTCCATGCAGTTCTGGCTGGGAAACCCCACACATGCGACATGTACTATCAGTGTCCCTGCACTTTTAGCAGCGATCTCATATTAAAACTATTCCGCACGTATATAAAACAGGTCCGCGGCTCTGAACCGTAGTAAAGGGACCTCTGACTAATACGTCGGGTTCGTGTCGGGCTCGTAGCTGAAAACTAGCTTTACTTTGTTGTCTGGGTCAACTTTGCTAGCAGAGACAGAGAGAGGCGTTGAAAGGCTGCTCCAACAGAGCTTGTTTCAGAGGAAAACACGAACACGGTGTACAGTCGACTCTTAATAGCTTACTTACAACTGGGCTACACTGCCCATGAGGCTACATTCTTTAGGGCTATGCCTGGAACAGTCTGCCTGTTGCTTTTATATTAAATAATTTTTGAACAATAATTGAAAAAAAAAATTCTCCACGTCATTATGTGGGCTGCAAGTAGGGTGACATGGGCCGCGAGATTGAGACACCGCCATTAGAGCCTCTTAATGCGTGTTCTTTTGGGGGTTTCTGTCGGCATGGAATTACCAAAAACAGAGAGGGCATAGCCGAACATATGAAACAGGAAAAGACGGCCGTGTAATCCCTTTATTTCAAAAAAGTAACTGTATTCTGAATACCACCATTTTAAATGGTAACTGTAACGGAATACAGTTACTCATATTTTCTATTTTAATACGTAACTTCGGTACATGTATTCTGTTACTCCCCAACACTGAAAATAAATAAAAGAACATTGAAGTTCTTGAGATGTTCAGTGCAATAACACACAAGCTAATCCAAAAGTTAACAGCTCACATCATGACTATGACCTCAAAGTCTGCCTGGATCTAAATGAGGGAACCATGCGGACCTCATCAGTACAGGGCCTGCTGCAGCACACAAACTAATTTATATATATATACACACACACATATATATAGATAAAAAATATAAATTTGTTTTATTCTTATTTATTTTTTAATTACCTCTTCATCTGCTTTCAGCTGCACAAACTCAAGTCTCACATATCAGTGACAAACCACAGTTGTGCTGTTGGAGCATCCACAGCCTCTGTGTGAGTGCACTGCAACATCATGACATGAAGAACACTGGACACTTGAACCCGCTTTCAGTCTAACTTTAACTTTTTATCGCCAATAGACAAGTTGGCAAAATGTAACACTCAGAACATGGAGTCAACAAATAATACTAAAATGTTTAATTATTACTACATTACCTTTGACTAAAACTCTTGTTTGCGAGCAGCTTATTGATCTTGATAAAGACGTGCTGCTTACTTGTGTAAAAACAGTGAAATATAAAAAGTGTTTACTAATTTGTACCAACGTGAGAGAGAAATGGATCTGAAACCACTGAAACCAAGTGTTTGCAGACACACAGATAATGAAGACATGCTGCTCGGAAATGCTAGATACAGATAAAAATGGAGTGTGTGTTGTGTGTGTGTGCTGTGTGTGTTTGTGAGTGTTGTGTGTGTGTTTGTGAGTGTTTGTGTGTGTGTGTTTGTGTGTGTGTTGTGTGTGTGTGTTTGTGTGTGTGTGTTTGTGTGTGTGTTTGTGTGTGTTTGTGTGTGTGTGTGTGTTTGTGTGTTGTGTGTGTTGTGTGTGTGTGTGTTTGTGTGTTGTGTGTGTGTGTGTGTGTTTGTGTTTTGTGTGTGTGTGTGTTGTTGTGTGTGTGTGTGTGTGGTGTGTGTGTTTGTGTGTGTTTGTGTGTGTGTGTTGTGTTTGTGTGTGTGTGTGTGTTTGTGTGTGTGTGTGTGTTTGTGTTTGTGTGGTGTTTGTGTGTGTGTGTGTGTGTTTGTGTGTGTGTGTGTTTGTGTGTGTGTGTGTTTGTGTGTGTGTTTGTGTGTGTTTGTGTGTGTGTGTTTGTGTGTGTGTGTGTGTGTTGTGTGTGTGTGTGTGTGTGTTTGTGTGTGTGTTTGTGTGTGTGTGTGTGTTGTGTGTGTGTGGTGTGTGTGTGTGTGTCTAACTGCCTCAGTAATTATGGACCTTATAGTCCTTACAAACACTGTTTCACTAACTTCAGTAAACATTTTACATACATATGTCACACCGTGAACGCAGCGGTGCACGAGCCACTGCAGTGGAGCTCACGTACAGCTTTGTGCTTCAGAGTGTTATCACACACAAACAATCAATGCAGGAGAAATAGCGCGTGCACGTGGTAGATGCCGTCATTTACACAGTGCTTCATGCAGGTGTGATAACGAGACTGTTTGACTGCTGCAGGAGAAGATTGTTGATTTATGTATCTGTGCATTTTCAGATTTTTGTGTTCCAGCTGTTGTATGTTTGTTTTTTCTTACAGGTGCAGCAGTTGGTGATTGTGCATTTCTATTTGGACTCTATTCTTTTATTACATCTTGCACTACAACCCCCATGCACCAATGCCGTGCACCGGGTGTGGTAGGCCTTTGTGTTGCTCAGTGAACGGAGTTGATTCAGCACAGTCCTCCAAGCTATGTGCAGTAAATGTACTATCGTCAAGTAAAAAGATTTTAAAAAATAACGCTAAAAAAAATCATAGTTTTTCATTAAAACATTTTAATTAATTAAAATAAAATATTTTAAAAAATTTAATCTCTAGGGGTCAGGCATACTCAGGGTGGTATGGCCGTAAGCTGCTGCCCACAGCACAATGTGTCAATTTATGGAATCAAGTGATGAGGTGGCCAGTACCTGAAGTCACGAACACAATCCTATAACCCTACCTGCATGCTTGCCTAATACCCTAACCCAAAGACTCAGTTTAGCATTTATCCAGCAGCACAGGCCCTGGATTTTTGAAGATGGCCTCAGGAACCAGCACAGGGCCTGGTGTGGTGTAGTTAGCCTCGGCCAGCAGAACAAGACATTGGTGAAAACAGCCAAAAGCAATGTCGTTAATGTGCCCTCATTAATGGGCAGCTGCTTTGGGTCTTTTAATAAAGCCCTTCTTCATTATATAGAGGCAGGTGGTGGAACAAATCGAGCCAATTTGGTCAATTTGGTGATTCAGTCCCCAGGTGCTCTAATCTACAGCTCCCAATGGGTTTATCTGAGTATGACTGTGTGTGAATGTTGGACAGAAAAAGTGCTTGTATTAATCTGTGCCTGTGAATGGGTAAATGAGATCTGTTGTATAAAGTGCTTTGAGCACTCAATTAGAGTAGAAAAGGCCTGCAGTTAGGTCAGTGTGTATTTGGACCATAACAAGTTTTATTTTGTTGCCTGTTTACTGAAACATTTTCCAATCATAATTATATCATGAACATGATGTGCAGACTCAGCTTTAATTTAGGGTATCCATATTGAAATGATGATGTCATTACCAATTAAGCAGATAAAAGGCCTGGAATTGATTTGAGACGTAGTGTTTGCATTTTGAAAATTTTACTGCGAACAGACAACATGCGGTCAAAGAGAACATAACAGAAAGAAAATTAAGAAATTCATATAGCCACTACTTACCATCAAAACAATGAAAAATATTGACATAAAATTTATTTTGCAACACCACAGAACAAATGATAGCGTATAATATGAAATGATAGATGTTTTCATATTGTCATATCGAACAGCCCTAATACAGAGGGTTCACTGCAAGGTGCAAGCCACTCATAAGCCTCAAGAATAGAAAGGCTGGAATGGACTTAACAAAAAAACAAAAAAAAAAAACATCTAGTAAAAGCCAGCAAAATTTTGGAAAAACATTCTTTGGACAGATAAAACCAAGATCGACCACTACCAGAATGATGGCAAGAAAAAAAGTATAGAGAAGGTATGGAACGCTCATGATCCCAAGCATACCACATCATCTGTAAAACATGACAGAGGCAGTGTGATGGTTTGGGCATGCATGGCTGCCAGTGGCACTGGTAGTGTTTACTGAATATGTGACACAGGACTGAAGCAGCCGAATGCGTTCAGAGACATACTTGTCTGTCTGCTTAAGTCCAGCTAAAAGTAGTCACATTGATTGGGCAGCATTTAATAATAAAGATGGACGATGACCCAAAACATACAGTCCAAGCACCCCATGACTTTATTAAAGTAAAGAAATAGAATATTCTTGAATGGCCAAGTCAGTCACTGGATTTTAACACAATAGAGCATACATTTCACTTGTTGAAGACTAAATTTAGGACAGAAAGGCCCACAAACAAACAGCAACTGAAAGCCAATGCAGTAAAGGCCTGGCAGAGCCTTAGTAAGGAGGAATGCCAGCATCTGGTGGTGTCCATGACTTCAAGACTTCAGGCTGTCATTGCCAACAAAGGGTTTTGAATAATAGAAATAGAAATGATCGTTTTATTTTCAGTAATTTAATTTGTCTAATTACTTTAGAGCCGCTGAAATGATAGGATTGTGTTTATAAATTACTTTTTTTCCCCTCACATTTTTATGCAATCATTTCGTCCAACCCATTGAATTAAAACTTAAAGTCTGCACTTCAACTGCATTGGAGTCGTTTCACTTTTAATTCATTCTGGTAATGTACAGAAGCAACATTAGACAATGTGTCTGTATCCAAATATTTATGAGCCTGACTGTATATCAAAACCAGTCAGCTAAATGATATGTGTAAGAAGGCCTACCGAGCGGTATGGAGACGGCAGGTCTACTTGGTCCAGGTGCATTGCTGGATTCCTAAGGAAACATTTACATCAAGAACGACTGTTACCTACCAAATAAATAAATACAGTTGTATGATGTTCGATCTCTGTCTGCTGCCTACCAAATGAAATAATTGAGGACTGGCTAAGTAATTTAGCTTTGCTAGTTTTGCTAACACTGCTATCAACCCGTCCAAAATGCTATATAATAAACTTACCAAGTGCTGCGGCGTTTGTGAGGTTGAGGGTGCACTACCGCTGAATCGTTGGATGGCCGACAAAACGGCTCTTCCAATGTTTTCAGCTGGACATGCTGGTAGGGAATAGGTGAAGCAGCTCATGGCAGTCAAAAGTGACCGTGAGAGGAGCGCACACACACAACCTGACCTCAACCGGCACACTTTAGCGCGGGAGGTTTTCTTGAAGCTTTTATTTTGGTATTTCCCTCTGACCCGTACAAGAAATTTGCATATTAGCTAAATATTTAGTTTCCAGTAACATTTAGATTTAACATTTAACATTTAGATTTATATATAATATTTACATTTAACATTTAGATTTATATATAATATTTACATTTAACATTTAACATTTAAATATAATATTTACATTTAACATTTAGATTTAAATATAATATTTACATTTAACATTTAACATTTAAATATAATATTTACATTTAACATTTAGATTTAAATATAATATTTACATTTAACATTTAAATATAATATTTCCATTTAACATTTAACATTTAAATATAATATTTCCATTTAACATTTAGATTTATATATAATATTTACATTTAACATTTAGATTTAAATATAATATTTACATTTAACATTTAACATTTAAATATAATATTTACATTTAACATTTAGATTTAAATATAATATTTACATTTAACATTTAGCATTTAGATTTAACATTTAAAATTCTGTTTTAAATATAAAAAGTTACAAATATTTTACTAAATGTTGTAAAAAATGACTCGAAAAAACATGTTTTTGTAAGATTTAGAGCTAAATGTGGAAAAATGTTGCCGTTAATTTCGGCATGTTTCAGTTTACAAACGGCGCCCCATACACAGGCTGTATCCCAATTCAGATCGTCTGCAGCCTTAACGTACGCAGCCTTAACGGTCCACAAGGGCTGCGTACTCAAAGACCACTAAGGCCGGACGTGCGAGGCTTATGAAATGGGACGGTCTAGCCTCCGTTGCGCTGCCCAGGTTGCCTAGCAACCATGATACTAACAGCTGGAAACGTTTCGTACAGCATTGACAGAAATGAAGGAGAAAATCTTTTGTTCATTTGTTTGTTTGTTTCTACATGAGCTTTGATCATTCTCTGTAAGATTAAGTTCAGCTATTGAACGGCGTATATTTTAAAGTAAAGGCTTTAAAACCAAGTTAGTACAAACGTCACTAATGTCATATAACTTTCCAGACATTTGGCCAACAGGAATGTTTTAATATTCTTCGTTATTGAACATTTACACATAAATAAGTGACATGATATTCAGTACTTACTCAAAGTTTACTCTTCGGGCGCCCTCATCCGCCTTTTTTCCGCCAAAATTATCCACACCCACCGCCGTGCTATGCATTCTGGGATATGTTGGGCCACGAAGTCTACACCGCCACATCC
>NC_140452.1:407797-412797 GCF_963576455.1 Neolamprologus multifasciatus
TATGAAGTCATTCTTTTTTGAACAAAGCTCAAAACAGAGCCTAATAATCTTTCAGTCATTTCTACCCTCACTTAATTTCCTTTGGCTGTTCAGCTCTCACACAGTGGCTCAGCTACGCTCCAATCCCTCCATATTGTGGCCAGTCACATGCGAGGATATAGGATAATATCATTATGTGAAAAACAAAGAGGGTGAGAGACGCAACAGTCAAGTGGAGCATGCGTCTGTCCTCTCAGTGAGTGAGTGAGACAGTAGACAGCGGTGAGGAGGGCTGTGCGAAAGCAAAAACACATAAATATGCCCGAGACCCGTAAACGAAGCAGCATCTGGCTGCAGTTTAAAGACTTTTTTGTCTCGGTATTGGTCTTGGTCTCGTCTCGTCTCGGTCTCGTCTCAACTTGGTCTTGGTCTTGTCTTGGTCTCGATACCCTCTGGTCTTGTCTTGGTCTCGATACCCTCTGGTCTTGGTCTTGGTCTCGGATTAGGCAGTCTTGACTACAAGTGTGTGTGTGTGTGTGTGTGTGAGACAGACAGAGAGAGAGAGAGAGAGCGCCTCTTGCTGTGTATATAAAAACCAAACACTGAAACAAACCAAAGCGAATGACATGGAGAGTACAGTTTTCAGTTGAGACTGAAGAAGTCTGGTAAAGCAAAAAAAAAAAAAAAAAGGTCAGAGGGCTGCCTCCTGCTCTGCTCCTTTAATGAAAATCACTAGAAAGCATCACAGATCAAATAAGCCATGGATGACAAAGGGGATAGAAGATGCATGTAAAAAGAAAAATAATATATATAAGAGTTTCATAAAACAGAGGACAAAAGATGCTGAAATAAAGTACAAGTTATATAAAAATAGATTAGTAAATATTATAAGAACAAGTAAGAAAGAATATTACCACAAATTATTGGAGCAAAGTAGAAGTAACACACAAGAAACATGGAGGATATTAAATGGTATAAACAGAAAGGGCTCAAAAAATAAGAATTATCCAGATTATTTTAAAAAAAGATAAAGATATTGTGCTTGATAAAACTAAAGACATTGCAAATGAATTTAATGATTTCTTTGTAAACGTTGGCTTTAATTTAGCAAAAGAAATTCCAGAGTCAAGAAATAACAACGGCCTAAATAAGCATATTACTCAGAATGTGTCCTCCATGTTTATTGGTGCTGTAACTCATAGAGAAATAATTAACATTGTGAAGACATTTAAAAATAAAAAGTCCACTGACTGTTTTGGTATTGACATGATATTAGTTAAAAGTATTATAGAACATATAGTGCAACCTTTCGCATACATTTGTAATCTGTCCTTTCAAACTGGTGTATTTCCCTCACAAATGAAAATAGCAAAAGTTAATCCATAAAAACGGAGCGAGAAGTCAGTTTACCAATTATAGGCCAATATCACTGCTCCCACAGTTCTCAAAATTTTTAGAAAAGTTATTTGTTAATAGACTTGATAAATATATTGAGAAGCATAATCTCCTAAGTGATAACCAATATGGCTTTAGAGTGAAAAGGTCCACTTGGATGGCAGTGATGGAACTTGTAGAAGGGATATCTAATACTATAGATAATAAGGAATATACTGTTGGTGTTTTTATAGACTTAAAAAAGGCGTTTGATACGATTGATCATTCTATATTAATGAATACACTAGAGAGATATGGCATAAGAGGGTTAGCATACAAGTGGATGAAAAGTTACCTGGGTGACAGATATCAATATGTCGAATTCAATAATGTAAAATCTAAGCAGTTGAAGGTAACTTGTGGTGTTCCTCAGGGCTCTGTGTTGAACACAAGTTAAAAAAGACGAATGGGAATTTACACAGCCGAGGGGAGAATATAAAAGGCTGAGCTCGCACAGGAGCTCATTTTCCACTCAGCACTCGATGAGAGCACATCTCTGCCTGACCAACTATTGACAGCTAACCTAGCAAAGAGAAAATTTTTGCAAACAGCTTTCCATGCCTTCAGAGAGGCGTACCAGTGTGGACTTGGATGAACAGTTATTTCAGAGAGTCTCAGGAGGCCCTATGGAAGCTTCACCAGCAGATGAACCAACAACAGCAAATGCCAGTCCTCCAAGTCGGGCAGATTTACACTCAAAGAATCCCATTTTGCTGTGTAAAAGAGAAAATTACACTGTGTCTCGGCTGGTGGTGGAACCAGACAGTCAGGCAAGTTCACGCTCACGTCTTTTTTGCGCAAGATTCTGGGCTGCAGGTTTTGTCTCTCTTCAACCAAACTTCACTGGGTCAGCAGCAAAAGAAGAACCAAACTGCGCTTCACATTTAATAAATATCGACATTAATTCCCTCTTACTTTTGCTGTTTTGCTCCCAACACGATAAAAACCACAATTCATGCACCGCTCTCGCTGTGTACTTCAAGACAAGTTTCCTATCTCAAACATCTGTTTTCCGCATTATTCATTCGCTTATTACCCATCAGTCTACCGTTGTTTATGGTAAATGGTAAATGGACTTGTTCTTATATAGCGCTTTTCTACTCTGTCTGAGCACTCAAAGCGCTTTATACAACTAATTCATTCACCCAATCACACCCATTCACACAAGCACTTTTTATCTGACCTAAGTGCTAAGTAATCTACCATTCATACACATTCACACTCCGATGGATGCATCGGAGAGCAATGCGGGGTTAGTATCTTGCCCAAGGATATTTGGCATGCAGACTGGAGCAGCCTGGGATCGAACCACCGACCTTCTGGTTAGTGGCTGACCTGCTCTGCCACCTGAGCTACAGCCACCCCGCGCTGGCGGCCGCTGTCTTTTCTTTTCTTTGTACTTAAATGACCTCGGACAAGAAAGCTTAATTTCTGCTGTTCAATACTGAAGAAATTTAAACTTTTTCAAATTAGGTATAATTGCAGAATATTTTTAAGGTTATCTGCTATAAAATCCATGCCAGGAAAATCTCCTTCATGTTTTTTTTGTATTTTATTCTCAATTACTTTGACACAACGGCATGTGCTGTGATGTTCACTTCTCTGATAAAGTTTAGTGTCAGTACTGATAAATGATCAGAATTATAAGATTTCTCACTGTCTGAGGAAAAATTGCACCAAATCGAATCTGGACCTTGTGAATCGGAATCAAGTGGATTATAGAAATCAGTGATGATAACTAGCCCTAGTGAATATCCTAGGACCGACAGAAGTGGATATAACTGACCGTGGGTAATGAGAAAAGATGAAAAGAACGATTGATAACTTTTTTGTTAAGTTAAGGCCTGATCGATCTGATCTTTATGACAGTGATTTAAAAAGGTGGAGTTCATTTTCCTTGTTTAAAAATAGAGGGTTAGAAAAATATATATATATATCAAGAATGAAAAGAAAAAGAAAAAAACAAAATTCTCAATTCTTTTGCTTTGATGTAGTTACTGAAATCTCTGCTCATTTCTCTTCTTTTTCCCTTATCAGTGAGCCACTCTCTGTGTGTGTGTGTGTGTGTGTGTGTGTGTGTGTGTGTCTTTTACACAAACATTACAAGTAAATGAACTTGAAACAACTTTAACATGTAATGCACAGGACTTTCCAGCTGTGCGCCCTCCTGTGGAACACAGAGGCAATTGATTGTCACAAGCTGTTCAGATCCACTGCGCGAACACCTTCTCTGACACTTTGTACCGCATTGAGCCAGCAGAGGGAGCGCCTCTTGTCAAATCCCAGTTGGACAGCAGCTGCCCTGCTTCTGTCTGTGTGCTCTGGTGTGTGTGTGTGTGTGTGTGTGTGTGTGTGTGTGTGTGTGAAACAAACCAAAGAGAATGAAAGAAGCAGAAAGACACTGTATTATTTGTTGTAACCGATGATGTCTTGCTCTCCAATCGTAGAGTGCATCCAGGAGGCATATGTGTGCACGAGAAGATGACGCAGTGCTCCAAAGGCCTGGTTCTGCTGTCCCTTCTGCTGTCTCCTGCTGCAAGCGCTTCTGTGCAGGTAAGCTTCGTTCGAAAAAGGTTTACAGCTCTATCTCCGGATAGGAGTGTCTGACAAAGACAGCACAGGCACCCTTGGAGTCGGGGAAGGATTCTGCATCCGTGGATGCATCACACGACCGTTCTCCAACTACTGCCCCATCCTGCAAAGGTACTCTGAACAATGCCTTGTCGGGCGTCCACGAATGCGCCTGGACACAAGCAACGCAATGCCAGTTGAACCAGGCCCTCTGGACCTTCCTTCCTCCGATTGGGACCATTTCGTCCCATCCTTTTTGGTCCCATTCGCCATATCTCCAGAACCGAAAAAGCCATCGGCGTGGGCTCTTCACCACAGCGTCCGGAAACCACCGGAATCCCCACCTAGACACCAACATAAGCCCTCTACACCTCTTACTTTTTCAGTTATTTCACTTTTGTCCCATCCTCTCCTGGCTTTTTTGCTATAACCCCTAACCCTAACCTAACCTTTAAACCTCGTCATACCTGCAGGTGGCCACTGGAGGGAGGAAATTTTCATGCACTGAAATTCAAATTTTGCCCTGCAGACCTCACAGTGTGTCTGTGTCTGTGTGTGTGTGTGTGTGTGTGTGTGTGTGTGTGTGTCTTTTACACAAACAGTACAAGAAAATGAACTTGAAACAACTTTAACATGTAATGCACAGGACTTTCCAGCTGTGCGCCCTCCTGTGGAACACAGAGGCAATTGATTGTCCCAAGCAGTATATTCACAGTTGAAACCAGATATTTACATACACTTTAGGGAGAAAACATAAAACCTTTTTTTTTACTGTTAAACATCAATTTAGAGTAAACTTTTGTTTTAGATAAGTAAATGTTGTAATGTCTTTTGAATTAGTTAAATGTCAGAATAAAAAGAGGGAGCTGTCTATTTTAATCACTTTCATCAAATGTAGGAGTACATATACACTAAGTTTATTGTTAATTAAGATTAATTAAGAAAACTCCAGATGATTCCATTCTGAGCTTAAGAAGCTTCTGATTGGTTAGTAGAGTCCATGTGGGTAAATTGGT
>NC_140452.1:415297-442797 GCF_963576455.1 Neolamprologus multifasciatus
CTAAATAAAGGGTACCATATAATGGGGAGTGACCAAAAGTGCTGTCTCAGGGTCTCCTGGGGGCGAAACGGTCACTTTTCAGGGTAAGAAAGAGGAGGACTGAGACGGGGAAGGGGAATGGGGGACTACGCATGGCGTGCGGTGGCCCGTGCATTTCCAGTAGCCCTCTATCTAACCACCCAGTTGTCGGACGAGGTGGGGAGGGTTCACTGCGTTCTCTTTCACAAATCCTAACCCTAGAACACAAAGACAAACAGTCAGAAGTCATGAAAAAACAAAGTAGGAAAGTAAGACAAAGTCACAAAAAAAACAAGTAGGAAACAAGGAAAGGACATAAAAGTAAGGGGGTGCCATAAAGATAAACATGAATAACAAACAAAGGACGGGATGTCAAAACAGCAGGGGGTGCCATGAAAATCAACAATAAAGAAAACAAGTGGAGAAATTAAGAAAAATAGACAAAGAGAAAGTCACAAAAAACAGAGAAAGAAAAGTAAGAAACAAAGATAAAGAGACGAAAAGCAAGAGAAAACATAAGTATAGTAAGACAAGGAAGTTAGGAAAAGAGAAAAACAGAAAGAAAAGCAAGTAAGAATTTTTAAGAAACACAAGTTGGAAACCCAAGAGTGGGAGGAGCCAAGAAAGAGTATAAAAGCCAAGAGAGGCACAGACAAGACAGAAGTCAAACAGACACAAGACAACACACATTGGGCCAGCCTGAAGAAGGCAAAGAAATGAGGAAAACGTCGTGAACGGCCCAATGATGTACAATGCGCATACACCCAAGATTTTTTGAAACAGGGCAGGTACATCACCACCCGGCCCCAGCGATGGCCCGTGCACACCAGGTTGCCAGGTTGCTGGCGGCCTGTTCATTTATACAAACCTAACCCCTAACCCCCCCTGCGGTCTTTTGCTACTCAGGTTAAACATGATATATATATCATTAGTTAGTTAGTTAGTTGTGGCTATGGATTGAAAATACCCCCCACCCCTCCCCTAACGGCTGCACCTCCCGAAGAATTTTGTGTGGGCTCTTATCTCACTTTTTTATTTCAAACAATCAACAGAAAATTTCACAGACATATTTTTATATAAGGTTTTTAAGGCTGTGGTGTTAACTTTTAAGTAACATGAGCCCAGCCACAGCAGCAACGCTAGGCTAACACTAACTAGCTAGCAAGATTATAAACCTGGTGCTAAACTAAGAGAAGCCACAAAATCAGTTTGAATAAGAGTAAACATTTACTCACCAAGTCAGTGTATCAGGTAAAGATCCACAGCAATGACAACAATAATATCTTGAGCTGAGCTTTTCCAGGTTTGCTCAACATATTCCATAACAAATCCACCATGAACATGCGGACTGATCCGAGAGGAGGAGGACGGTAGTGACGGGGCATTTTCAAAACACATCTTTCTCCTTCCGCACTGAGAAGGAAAACTTCCATCTTGCTTAGTTTTTCTAAGTTAAGACAACTCAAATAAATTGAGTTTATCAGCGTTTTTGCATAAAAAGTACTGGTAACTTATTTAAATTGAGTTCTAATAACAAATTGATAAAAACTGAGTTCAGCCTATTTAATATTTTTAATTAAACACAATATTACAGTTTACAAACTGTAAACTCTGTAACAAACATGATCTGTAATTGTTTTAAAACTCAGCAGACGGCTTCATGATTGGCTTGAGGACAGGACACAAAATACAGGGTAACCGTAATATGTTCTCAGGACACCTGAATGGAGACTTTGCTGTGGCTGAGAAATAAAAATGAGGTCAAGCAGGATGTTCTTGTCTGTAGTGGCAGAAGTGATCAGCTGTGAATACCCTCTAGACTGGAACTGCTCCAGAATCTGTTTTCTTCCACTCTGTAACTGGTTCTCATTAAAATCTCCACACACAATTATTGGGTGACAGTCCATTGTTTCAGACTTTCAGACTTACCAGGTTTTGCATGAATGGTGTCAAACTGGAAGTCTGTACACAACCGCAATGAGCGCAGGGAACTAAGAACTCAACCTGAACCTGACAATGATTCCTCACACAGCAACTCCACCACCACTTCTGCTGGCCATGTGAGGAAAGTTTGTGTAGGACACATGTCTGTTGCATCTGAACATGGTGTAGCTGTCCAAATGAAGACTGTCTGCAACAAAGGAGCCTTGGAGGTGAGACTCTGTGAGACACAAAACATCTGCTGAACACACTTCATGATGACTGTTGATGTCACTGATGTGAGATGGCAAACCCTCTGTATTGTGATGGAAGAGTGTCAGGTCTGCTGGCTGTTTCTCTGACCTGAAGAAGAGGCATCATTTCCTCAATGCTGACTTGTCTCATGGTTTGGAGCGCTGCAGTTACCTCTGGATTGGCATAAATCTCATAAATTGGTGTAATTGTCATTCAAGTCCTGTAAATACAGTCCACTGAGAGACGTCACCCTGCTGAGAGCAACATAAGCCATAGCTGGTTCAAAAATGTTCTTCATTGAAGCTACAGCTTTCTGTGTTGTCTGCACAATTGGTTTTGTGAATTGTGCAGGCAAATGCTAGCTTTACAGGAAACTGTCTGCGTACTGCCCCTTTAAACTTCAGAGTCTTCTCTGCTGTGCAAATCAGATGTTGCATTAGCACTGTGGTTGTTTCTTACAGACTGCCGGTTGTCCATTCTGAACCCCAGTTTAATTACATGTCCATCATTTTCAGATCTCACCACCTTTATCAAAAGCACCGTTGACCAAACCGTTTAGTGTGTCCAGGTTTCTGGTCAGCATCAGTAGAGCTCCTTCAGCAACATTCAGGGTGTCGGGTGTCACTTCGCCCACCTGTAAATGGTTTGTCTATGTTCAATTCGGCCTGTACGTTTATCCTTCTGGAAATCATCTGCATTGATGATTATAATGTTTGAAGCTTCTTGAGGGTCTCTGTGTTATGGAATTCAATTGGTGGCATAAATGTGTAAGACCTTGATTGGACATTCTTCTGGTACAGTCACAGCCTGTGACAATAAATCACTGTCACACAGAAATCTGCCTTTTCCTTGACTCTGATCCTGTTCAACATCTCTGCAAAGGCCACATCATCTTTCTGACGCATGATCTCGGTTAGAGTGAAAATGTTCCTGCCTGCCTGTCAATCTGTTCTGGATCATAAACACAGAGAGGTTTAGACTGTTGCACTGGTGGCAGCTGGTAAAAATCTCCAACGGCTAAAACTGACACTCCACCAAAAGGTCTCTGAGTGCCTTTGATTTTTTTCAGTCTTGCATCCACAAAAGCAAAAAGGGGTTTTGAAACCATCCAAATATCATCGATAACAATAATTTCTGCATTCATAAGCTCCAATCTGACTTCATCCAGTTCACCCAGACTCCTGGGTAGTTTGAGTAGGGAATGTAGAGCCATTGATTGAAAAAGCTGCTGCCCCAGTAAATGAACTCAGTAAAATGGATTTGATATGTCTGCTTCTTCTGCAGTCTGCTCAGAATCTTTGATGCTTCAAAGATCGCGGCGGTAAGAGACATTTCGAGCAGAGGCTCCAGCTATCCATTTAATCCAATAATAACCCAGTCACGGCTAAACATGACGCCGTGAAGTACAATCTAATTGGAGAACCGAGCACCCTCTCCCCGGACGTGTTTTTCTCCCTAATTTAAGGTTTTCTTTTAATGACATCGTTGACAATTTTCAACAAAAACACATCAAAATGTCACTGATAATTCAACAATAAAATTGCTTCTTGTTTTTGCCATCACACATTTTCTGAGGTCATTCAGGATCAGAAATTGTGCAGATTTAACGTACACAATGCTTTGTTAGGTTTATTATTTTCATTTCACACATAAAACACGTTTATAGATTCATTCACCACTCCCTCAGTTTTGGATGCGCTCGGCTCCAACCAATCAGACCAATTTATGCTAACAGCGCACTAATCCCATAACTGCACACTACCCATAATCCTCAACCGCCGTTGCTATGCAAATGAAGAAAACCAGCAGCTATGCGCTACTATTCCTATTATTCCTTTATTTATTCTAAAATAATAGCCAGTCATAATTATTATCATAATACGAAAGTAAACTGGCCCAGTGTTTAATGATGTAAAAGCCTTGACTTGAAGTATGCACTCTGTTTGAGTTTGAGACATCTCTTTCCATCCAGTAGGAAACTGCACAGGAAATGTCATGGCTTCCAAATGAGGAGTTCTGAAAAAACTAACAGGATTGTTTCTTTCTGCTGGAGCCACACAATATGTGTTGTCACTGAAACAGAGAATCTCCTCTGAAATGTCTACAGGCTGCAGACAACTTTCTAGAGCCTCCATTGTTCAAATCACTTTCTGGAGCCTCTGGATTCTGTTCCTCTGGTTGTTCAGACCATAGAGAAAAGAATTACAGTAATCCAGACAAGATGTGACAAGAGCATTGACAAGTATGGCGGTACTGTGTGGTGTGAGTGAGGGACGAAGACGGTTAATATTACAGAGATGTAAGTAGGAAGACCGAGTGATATTATTTATATATCTAACTTCCCTTTTTCTCATTTATCTATCAAAACTCACCCCTTACGCGTATTCCACTAACTCTTATTTACAGCAAGAATTATTGTTATATTTACATGGCATGGCAGACCATGGGGATAAGGAAGGTAAGCATTGGTAAGCCATGGTAAGCATTGTCAGGCAAACTACTGAGTACCGTTGCTGCTAGTGATGTGCGAATCATGAACGAGTTGTTCAATACTCGAGAATCACTTTACTGACTCGTGAATCATGATTCACAAGCCCAACTGACTCATTTCTGTTGCTGTTAGCAAACTAATTTATTTAGTAGAAATATATCTAGCTTATAATTAAAATTGTGTGGAAAAAAACAACAGCCAGTTTCTTAACAAAAACATTTCTGCTCTGAACTCGAAAAAAAAAACCCTGAGTAGAAGCTCACATCAAGACAATAGCTCCTCAGTTCACAGTAGCATCGCTCAGCTAACTTGCAAACAGCACATTTGACTCACTCACCCCCTCTCTCCTGGCTCACAGCTTCTTCTTCTTCTTCTTGGTTGGCAACCAATGTTAAGGAGCATTACCGCCCCCTGGCTCACGGCTCAGTGGACATTTAGATGAGAAAATATATATTTGACACATTTGAGGAAAATACTAATAAAATAAAAAGTAATTAAATAAAATAAAAGTTCCCTTTTGAAATCTTAATTTTTTTGCTCTATTTAAAAATAGCTATTTTTCGTTTTCAATCACTCATCTTAGCAGTAGGATTTACATGAAACTGGAATAGCTTTATGCATACTTTTTTCCACACTGACTTTCAGGCTTCTTTAAATTCAGCCATTTGTAGGTAGATACATTTTCATCATACAATGTGCATCCTTCTGTTCCTAACTCATTACCTAGTCCATATCATTATAGATATCCAGCATGAATTTTTAGAGACCGCATGTTCCTTTATTTTCTGCATTTGCACAAGCTTTTTTTGACAGGAAATCTTCAATCCATATAAAAGCCCAGTGATATGAAAAAGAGAGGGACGTCTGATAGGAGCTTTAAAAATAATAATAATAATAATAATAATAATAATAACAATAATAATAATAATATTAAAAGAAAGAGAATAAATCACTGACAAGTGTTAGAGCTTCGTTTTATTTCCAGCAGTGTATGTGTCATTAGGTTTCCTGTTTTTGATCATCCAGAAACAAACATGGTTTAACAACGTTCAAGTGGTGCCTTTTGTTCAGAATATTTTGTAAAAAATGGTGTATATATATATATATATATATATATATATATATATATATATATATATATAAAACAATGACATGTGATGAAGGTGAAAAGCTCTGCTGGTTTCATCTGTTTCTATAGTCCCAAAACACTAGTTATTACAGTTACACATTATTCACATTTCTAAAAAAAAATTCTATGCTTAATAAACACTGGAAAACTTTTTACAAATATCTAATAAATTATACTGAAAAAGAATCTAAAGAAATTCTGCAAACATGATTTATGACAAAACAGTGACATCTTCTGGCCATGTTTATGACAGCAGGACAGGCAGTGTTATTTCTATTCATGTTTAACTGTGAAAAACTGAAGAAAAGTTTTTATTTCAGTCAAATTTAATGCTGTATTTTTTGTATCTTAACAAAATTTGGTCTTTTGGGCACTCAGTCCTATTTCCTGGGAATGAACTTATGTGAATCCTTTAGATAAACGGCAGCCAATTTCAATACAGTGGGTAACAGGAACTAAATGGGCTCTTTGTAGACTGCATCAGAACACAAAGCAGAAGAAATGGGGTCTAACATTATTTGATGTAATTAATGACAGTCACAGTTCTTCACTGCAGTACAATGAATATTTCAAAGGCAGTTCCTGTTGCATTATCTGGTTGGATTGTAGGTAATCTGATTACCAACCACCAGGTCACATGTAAACTACATTTCAGTGTGTTGCACTCCTCTGTCAGACATGGCAGTTATAATATTACTGTTTTATTACATCACTAACATACATAAATTTAAAAACAACACATCATTGTGCCGCTGGCTTACATGCGCCCCACAGCAGACCTGATCTGCTCCAGCTGTCAGAACAGACTCTACTACAGTCAGTTACTCTGGTTTTCTCTTTAATAAAATGCAGATCTGGAGCAAATAAAACATCTGTTGGGGTTAACTATGTCTGAAACAGGAGGTCTGAAAGATATAGGCAGTAAAACCAGTGAAATGTCCCACTTCTCCAGATTTGATCACTTCTTTAGAGTCTGAACAGACAGAGATAAGATCAGGTCCATGTTAAAAAATATCCAGAACTGGAGACCAATTGCCAGTGTAAACCCAGTTTGTGGTGTTCATGGCAATTGTTATGTCTGGTTACTCTGACACTTTGACCCGAAAAGTGACGCGACCCAGAAATTTGTCTCGCTCATCATCATTGCGGAGGTTAGAACCCTCAACTTTACACTCCACCGTCTGCTCGATGTTATAGTCTTCTTTTGTGAACAATAACTTGACTGCAACAAGCGGTTGCACGTAGTCAGGCTGTAAACGGAGAGAGAGGTTGTTAGCTGTAGCTCATAGCCATCTTCTTGGCATAACCTCATCTAACTGGAGTCTTCTGCAGCCTTTGCCAGCAATTTTATTGAAGTTATCCAACTAAAAATATGGCTGTTGTGTAGTTAATTGTACTGGCAGACCAATCCAAGAAGTCTGAGCTCCAGTTTTCCTGAGTGGTGAACTGTATGGGAGAGAATTATTCAGCTAAATAATACCTTCAACTTACAAACCCAGTCTTGAAAACTGGCCAAAAGGATAACTTCAATCTTCGGCATAAAGCTGGAAAACTGAACATGAATAACACTATGCATGCCTGCCACCTCTGCTGAGAAAGCCATGTACTTAGTAAATCAGAACTCAAAGAAAGTTTGGGAGGGTTAGGTTGCAGACAGCCTACAAAGACTTCATCATCTACTGCATAAATTAAGGACCAGACCAAATTGTGTTATTTGCTACTTGCTCCCAAACCATAAGATAAGATAACCCATAACTTTCTGAATGAATTTCTTTAATTACTTCTTCCAAACCATCAACATGTTTTTTAGACTGCACAAAGAAGTCCTACCATTAGTTAATCCTTCAATCTTAAATATGATCATTCCATCTCTATTAATGGGCTACATACTACAGGCCTAAAAGCTGCCAGTAATCTATCACTTCACCCAGCTCACCAACCTTTATATTATCTCAAAAATTCTTGACAGAGTATTTGTGAAACAGCTAACTTTGATAGAGTATTTGTGAAACAGCTAACTGATCAGAAACCCTTTCTTTTAGTTTCTATCACGGTTCAGAACTGTCAGTACAGAAACAGTATAGTCACTGTTACAAATGATGTTTTTGCCTCTGGCAGTGGAGTCAACTGTGTGCTTGTCCTGCTAGAGTGCAGTGCAGCATTCGATACAATTTACCATAGTATTTTACATTCTTACAACAATTAGAGCATGCTTTAGGTATGAAACCAACTGTGCTGCAGTGGTTTGTTAATTCATATCTATTGGCCTTTCTTCATTGGCTCCCTATTAAATCCAGAATTGAATTTAAACTCCTTCTCATATGCTCAGTCGTGAATAATTAAGCCTGATTTCATCTTAAAGACTTCACAGTAGCTCATCACCCAAATACAGTACTTTGCTATCACTCTGGGAACCACAAGTACAATGGGAGCCAGAGCCTTCAGGTTTCAGACCCCTCTGTGTCTGCTGCCATAGGCCTAGGCTGCTAGGGGCTTCCCATGATGTATCATTTCTTCACTCACTGTGTTTTTATATACCACTCTGCATTTAATCATTGGTGATTATTAAGTTATGGCATTTGTTATGTCTTCCTCCCACCAACCCCAACCAGTTGCGGCAGATGGCTGCCCAGTTCAATCTCCCTTCAACCGGCCAGTCCCTGTCACCAAGCTGAAATTCCCAGTCTTATCCATCTCCCCCATCATTCCAATAGCCTGGTCATTTATGTTGATCTAGAGATCAATTGCAGTCATTCTAACAGAATGATTGCATTTACCCCTCTTACCCCTCTGCAGCCTCCTCCTTGTAAGCTTGCAGCTCTTGCAGCAAGACACTAAAAAATAATTAATTTTCTCATGAAATGCATTTTAACTCTGTGACTTTCATGTAAGGTTCTGGTTTCTTTATTTGGTAAGGAATGTTTACTTCCTGCCCTTTATGGGCTCACCTTTGCTTGCATATGGTGGACCGTTAGAGTTCAGGCTTTTTCACTGCAAATTGGAATTCCTCATGCCTCTTATAGGCATTTCTTCTGAGAACTGACAAATCAATTTGTATAACTGTGTATGGACTTTCTTGGCATTTCAGGCTTTTGCAATGTTGCTAATCCTCAAATGTTTCCTACTCCTTTAGGCCATGGTAAGATTGGTTCTCTTTTCTTTGAGGGTCCTGCTTTAATTCTGTATACAATAAATTGTGTTCAGTTTAATTAAATTCAGTTTTATCAATATAGCGCCAAATCACAACAACAGTCGCCTCAAGGTGCTTTATATTGTACAGTAGATCAGTACAATAATACATAGAGAGAAAAACCCAACAATCATATGACCCCCTATGAGCAGCACTTTGGCGACAGCGGAAGGAAAAACTCCCTTTTAACAGGAAGAAACCTCCGGCAGAACCAGGCTCAGGGAGGGGCGGGGCCATCTGCTGTGATTGGTTGGGGTGAGAGAAGGAAGACAGGATAAAGACATGCTGTGGAAGAAAGACAGAGATTAACAAAATTAAATGCAGAGTGATGTATAAACACAAGGTTACTGAAGAAGACAAACTCGATGCATCATGGGAATCCTGAGCAGCTGAGACCTATGGCAGCATCAGTTCCTACAAATGATCTCTCCTTATGGTTGTTGTAATTTGGTGCTATACAAATAAAATTAAAGGTAAATATTTAAATAAAGCTTAGCAACCTGTATCAAATACTATTCTTGTATTCATTCCTTGTATGTTAAGTAAACTTTGACGCTTCAAAAATACAAGTATTGTCAAAGTGAGAGGAAAACCGTTAACATTAAAGTTGCTCTGACATTTTCCTGCATAAATAGAAAAGTAGAAATAAATCAGATTTTTTTTTGCTACATAAAAATACTTCTGAATAAGTACTCAGCATGCAATATTTACTCACGTGAGACTTCTTCCCGTAGTATGGAAAAAACATCTTATCCAGACGACCCTCAGACGGAAAGTACTGCATCTGCAAGGAAGTGGCTCTCTACGAGAGAGTGAGGCACATATACACTTCTTCAATTTAATAGTTCGAAAAAGTAATTTCATTTACTACCTAAACTTTCTAATTTGCACTTCTAAAAATGTGGTGAATTCTCCTTTTACGTCTCTCCTCTGCTTCACAGGTGCACCATGGGATATTTGCATGTTGTGGGTTACCTTGGCAGTGCAGTTGATGTAGGGATCTCCTTCTGGTTTCAGGCCGATTACCTGCAGACAGGTTTTTAATTAACATTCACGCAAGTCATTTTTGGCTTTTTTAAAATCAACAAGTGCTTCACTGACCCGGTTCAGCTTGATTATGATGCAGGGTTTCCCCTCCTTGAACCCAAAGCTGGGGTCAGGCAAACCAGAACACTGACGCAGTGTACTTCGTTTAAACTGACAAACCTTCTTTACCGGCTCATTGTCCTGCGTAGTGTATTCGCCCACCATACACAAGTCATTACGCTCCTGAATACTGTCATTATAACCTGAAGAGGAAGAAAGACAAAATGAGGCTTGTATGTCTGAGCAGGGGCATAGTTGACACTACCGTATTAGACAACACACAGTAAAGTCAATCAACTCTAGATCAGGGGTGGGCAATTCCAGGCGTCTCACCCTGGGTCAACACACCTGAATCAAATGATGAGTTCATTCCCTGGAGAGCCATAAGACATGTTGAGGAGGTCATTTAGCCATTTAAATCAGCTGTGTTGGATCAAGGACACATCTAAAACCTGCAGGACACCAGCCCTCCAGGCCTGGAGTTCCCCACCCCTGCTCTAGCTCTGATCCTAGAAACCCATCCATCCATCCATTTTCTTCCGCTAATCTGGGGCCAGGTCGCGGGGGCAGCAGCCCAAGCAGAGAAGCCCAGACCTCCCTCTCCCCAGCCACCTCCTCCAGCTTATCCGGGGGAACACAAAAGCATTTCCAGGCTAGCCGAAAGATATGATCTCTCCAGCCTGTCCTGGGTCTGCCCCGGGGCCTCCTCCCGGTGGGACATGCACGGAAAACCTCGCTCAGGAGGCACCAGGGGGATGTCAGATGCCCGAAACACCTCAACTGGCTCCTTTCAATGTGGAGCAGCAGCGGCTCTACTCTGAGCCCCTCCCAGATGGCTGAACTTTCACCCTATCTCTAAGGGAGAGGCCAGCTGTCCTTCGGAGGAAGCTCATTTCCGCCGCTTGTATTCACGATAGTGATGTTCGATTCGTGAACGAATTGTTCAATACTCGAGAATCACTTTACTGACTCGTGAATCATGATTCACAAGCCCAACTGACTCATCCCTGTTGCTGTTAGCAAACTAATTCCATTAGTAGAAATATATCTAGCTTATAATTAAAATTGTGGGTGTGTGTGGGGGGGGGGACAACAGACAGTTTCTTAACAAAAGCATTTCTGCTCTGAACTGGAAGAAAAAACCCTGAGTAGAAGCTCACATCAAGAAAATAGCTCCTCGGTTCACAGTAGCATCGCTCTGCTAACATGCTAACAGCACATTTGAGCTACTCACCCCCTCCCTCCTGTGCTGAATCGTAAGCATAAGCGAATCACTCAGGACTCACTAACCCCCTCCCTTCCTGTGCTGAATCATAGAGCGAACAAATCACTCACTCACTCACTCACTCACCCCCTCCCTCCTGGCTCACAACTTCTTCTTCTTTTTGGTTGGCAACCAATGTTAAGGCGCATTACCGCCCCTGGCTCACAGCTCAGTGGATATTTAGATGAGAAAATATATATTTGACACATTTAAGGAAAATACTAATAAAATACAAATAAATGAAATAAATGTTTATTAAGCAATTTTGTTAGGAAATTGCTTAATTTTAGAAATTTTTTTGCTCTATAAAAGTTTTTTTTTTAGAATCATTCATCTTAGCAGTAGGACATGAAAAGAGAAACAAATCAAGTTTGATTGAAAATGTACATTTTTTGCACTCTCTGGTCAACTGACTCAGTGAATCAAATGACTCAAAAAATCCAATTCACTTTGGTGAGTGACTCATTAAAACTCGATTCAGTAAAAAGAATCAAATTTACCATCACTAATTTGCGATCTCATTCTTTCGTTCACTACCCACAGCCCTTGACCACAGGTGAGGGTAGGGATGTAGATCGACCGGTAAATTGAGAGCTCCACTTTTACACTTAGCTCTCTCTTCACCACAACAGACCGGTACAGTGTCCGCATCACTGCAGCTGCTGCACCAATCCATCTGTCGATCTCCCGCTCCCTTCTTCCCTCACTCATGAACAAGACCCCGAGATACTTGAACTCCTCCACTTGGGGCAGGGTCTCGTCCCTGATCTGGAGTGGGCACTCTACTCTTTTCTGGCCTACAAACCATTTCACTTTATCAATATTTCTTTGATTTATCGGTCAGCCTTCTGCCAGTGTAGCTCAGGACTCTTACATGAGCTTCTTCATCCGTCCTGTTGGAATTCTTTTGTCTTTGAACATGTTTCATACAGTTTTGAATCACTGCAAGCACATGTAATTCAGACAGCCACAGAGCTTTATCAATCCATGATACTGCCTGCACTGTGTTTCACAGATGGATGGCATGTTGGCTGTGAGCATGCAGTTATCGAACCTCAAATGTGCTGCAGTGTTTATGTGAAAAGCAATGTTTCTTCTGTGGTTTACATACATTAACACAACTTTTCAGAGTTGTTTGATGCTGTCTGCTGGACAGACATCTGCTGCTAAGAAAAGCAGCAGATGATCTGATCTTCTTGCGCTGTATATGGTTTCTCAGTTTTTACCAGAGTCTGTGCTCAGTTCAGGTAAAATTATTATAGTACTGTTAGGCTTAATTGGCTCCCGTCAAAATGTACATCATCATACTCAAATCCTTACTCTGACATATGCGACTGGAACTAAACACCTAAATGAAGAGCCAGAGCTCAGAGTACATCATGAGTGTACTCACTGATCCATCTCACCAGGATCTACAGCAGAGGTGGAGCCAGACACTTGATATACCCGGGGCTGAGCCACCTGCTCTTGTTCCATCTCTGTTCTGTCCTCATCCTCCTCTCTCTCTCCCTCTCTGCTCCTCTCTCTCTCTCCCTCTCTGTTCCCTCTCTCTCCCTCTCTCTCTCTCTCCCTCTCTCTCCCTCTCTGCTCCTCTCTCTCTCTGTTCCTCTCTCTCCCTCTCTCTCTCTCTCTGCTCCTCTCTTTTCCTCTCTCTCCCTCTCTGCTCCTCTCTCTCTCTCTCTGTTCCTCTCTCTCTCTCTGCCCCTCTCTCTCCCTCTCTCTCTCTCTCCCTCTCTCTCTCTCTCTCTGTTCCTCTCTCTCTCCCCCTCTCTGTTCCTCTCTCTCCCTCTCTGCTCCTCTCTCTCTCCCTCTCTGCTCCTCTCTGCCCCTCTCTGTTCCTCTCTCTCTCTCTCTGTTTCTCTCTCTCTCTCTGTTCCTCTCTCTGTCCCCCTCTCTGTTCCTCTCTCTCCCCCTCTCTGTTCCTCTCTCTCCCTCTCTGCTCCTCTCTCTCTCTGTTCCTCTCTCTGCTCCTCGCTCTCTCTCTGTTCCTCTCTCTCTCTCTGCCCCTCTCTCTCTATGCCCCTCTCTCTCCCTCTCTCTGCTCCTCTCTCTCTCTGTTCCTCTCTCCCCTCTCTGTTCCTCTCTCCCTCTCTCTGCTCCTCTCTCTCTCTGTTCCTCTCTCTCCCTCTCTGTTCCTCTCTCCCTCGCTCTGCTCCTCTCTCTCTCTGTTCCTCTCTCTCTCTCTCTCTGTTCCTCTCTCTCCTCTCTCTCCCTCTCTCTGTTCCTCTCTCCCCCTCTCTGTTCCTCTCTCTCCCTCTCTTTTCCTCTCTCTCCCTCTCTGCTCCTCTCTCTCTGTTCCTCTCTCTCTCTGTTTCTCTCTCTCCCCCTCTGTTCCTCTCTCTCCCTCTCTGCTCCTCTCTCCCTCTCTGTTCCTCTCTTTTCCTCTCTCTCCCTCTCTGTTCCTGTCTCTGTTCCTTTCTCCCCCTCTGTTCCTCTCTCGCCCTCTCTGCTCCTCTCTCCATTCCTCTCTCCCTCTCTCTGTTCCTCTCTCCCTCTCTCTGTTCCGCTCTCTCTCCCTCTCTGTTCCTCTCTCTCTCTCTCTGTTCCTCTCTCTCCCTCTCTTCTCCTCTCTCCCTCTCTCTCTGCTCCTCTCCCTCTCTCTCTGTTCCTCTCTCTCCCTCTCTGTTCCTCTCTCTCTCTCTCTGTTCCTCTCTCTCCCTCTCTTCTCCTCTCTCCCTCTCTCTGCTCCTCTCCCTCTCTCTCTCTGTTCCTCTCTCTCCCTCTCTGTTCCTCTCTCTCCCTCTCTGTTCCTCCCTCTCTGTTCCTCTCTCTCTCTCTGTTCCTCTCTCCCTCTCTCTGTTCCTCTCTCCCTCTCTCTGTTCCTCTCTCTCTCTCTGTTCCTCTCTCTCTCTCTGTTCCTCTCTCCCTCTCTCTGTTCCTCTCTCTCTCTCTCTCTGTTCCTCTCTCCCTCTCTCTGCTCCTCTCTCCCTCTCTCTGCTCCTCTCCCTCTCTCTCTCTGTTCCTCTCTCTCCCTCTCTGTTCCTCTCTCTCCCTCTCTGTTCCTCCCTCTCTGTTCCTCTCTCTCTCTGTTCCTCTGTTCCCCCTCTCTCTCTCTCCCTCTCTCTCTCTCCCTCTCTGTCTCTCTCTCTCTCTGTTCCTCTCTCTCTCTCTCTGTTCCTCTGTTCCCCCTCTCTCTCTCTCTCTCTCTGTTCCTCTCTCTTTCTCTCTCTCCCTCTCTCTCCCTCTCTCTGTTCCTCTCTCCCTCTCTCTCCCTCTCTCTGCTCCTCTCTCTCTCTGTTCCTCTCTCCCCCTCTCTGCTCCTCTCTCCCCCTCTCTGTTCCTCTCTCCCTCTCTCTGCTCCTCTCTCTCTCTGTTCCTCTCTTTCCCTCTCTGTTCCTCTCTCCCTCTCTCTGCTCCTCTCTCTCTGTTCCTCTCTCCCTCTCTCTGCTCCTCTCTCCCTCTTTCTGTTCCTCTCTCCCCCTCTCTGTTCCTCTCTCTCCCTCTCTGTTCCTCTCTCCCTCTCTCTGCTCCTCTCTCTCTCTGTTCCTCTCTCTCCCTTTTGTTTTTCTTGTGACATTACCAATACGTTTGATGTGTCACATGGCCCTCTTCCTATTGTATCCAAGATGGCCGACTTCTAAATGGCCACCATGGTCACCACCCATCTTGAGGAGTTTGCCCCCTCACATATACTAATGTGCCACAAACAGGACTTTAATATCACCAATAGGGATGGGTATCGTTTAGGTTTTATCCGATACCAGTACCAAACTGGTACTTTTGAAACAGTGCCGGTGCTCGAACTGGTGCTTAAAGAATGAAGAACACAAACTTTGTCCAAAAACCTCTCATGTTTAGCTGTTGTTTTTTTTTAAAAGATAACAATGTTAGCCTTTTCGGCAGCTATAGGGGATTTATGGCATCACTGGGGATTTCTGGCATCACTGGAAGCAGTGCTTAATCAATGGGGGGAAAAAACACCAACTCTGTCCATGTTTAACAGTTTCCCACTTTTTCTTTGGTCATTTTAGCCTTTATGGCCAGGGTGAAGAGAGTATCTGCCATCAAACAAGAAGACAGCCGCATGTAACTACGACGGTGTTTGCTAGTTCACCTTATGTGCATTAATGTAATAACGTGGTTAGCCTACTCAACGTAAATTACACAGGAACAACATTAAGCTACTGACCCAGAGAAGAAAGGCTGCTGCTGCATCATCATCCGTCATCATTTCTGCTACACTGGCAGGGCTAGGGGCCAGCACTCTCCTCTTTAGGTTCTTGGGGGATGTTGCTAACTCCGGGTCCGATAACAGGCACCACACCCGCAGTAGATGTGCTCGGTGTGAGGTCTCGCAGCAAGCTATCAAATATGGTGCATTTCTCGGCTTTTAAAAAAAACGCTATGCGTTGCCAGGTGTTTCATCAGATTCGAGGTGTTACCTCCTTTGCACAGTATCACCTTAAAGCACTTGTTGCAGGCTGCTGAGTTTGCATCTTTTGTTGTAATGTACAGCCAGACTTTGACCGCTTCGCCTTGGGCATTTTTAATCTGTAGCTCTGCTCTAAAAGAACGTACGTACTTGGGCCCGCCTACTACGCTTGCAAAGGTAAAATGATTGGCTGGAATCCAAAGTGTATGACATCTCAGGGAAAAAAAGCACCAAAATAAAAAACCGAAATGTGCGCTGCTTTTCGGTCTGGTTACTACCGTTTATGTCAAAACCGGTACCCATCCCTAATCACCAACCATTCCCATGTTATTATCGTGTATCCATATAAATGGCCCACCCTGTACATTCGAACTGTGAGCTATTCCTTGGTGTGTTCAATAAAGACTTTTTTTTAAAGCCGTATGATAATAGTTCAGTTGGAGCTAGAAAACCCAGAAAAAGATTAGATCAAGTTTTGACAATTCCAGAAATCCCGGAAATGAGTTTGGAGACTCTGTGTGGCAGTTTACATGTTGTACTCACTTTGCAGGAGGTTGTGCAACTGTTGGATGTAATGTTTGTAGTTTTCTGGGTCACTGCGGTTGAAAGTAATTTCAACTGCATGAGGACGAATCACCAAACCTGCAACAAAATCAAAGTCATTACTGAAATTTTAAAAAATGACCATACGTTAGGATGAGTGGCAGTAGGGTGAAACAGGAAATGAAAGCACCTGGACTGGCCACTCGATCCTGATGTCGGGGCACATTTTCGTCAAGCGTCTGCAACATCACCCACATGGTGAGAGAAAACATTCCCCCCAGGAAACCATAAAAGATGAGGTAGAAGAGGAGGATGAGACCTACAGAGAACATTCAAATGTTACTTTGTTTCACTGTTGTGGTTAAATAGACAGCAAGAGAATAGCCATTGTTGACTATCAAAAATACTATGGAAACCAGTACCCACACTTAAAGAGTGATTATAGAAAAGAACGCCTTTATTGTCACTGTACGGTTGTACAGTGAGATACAGATCATCTCATACTCAGTGCAAATGGGGGGGGGGGGGGGGGGGCAGTTCTGCTGCTCTATATACACATATGGACATTATTAACAAAAACAATGAAAAAATAATAAAATAAAATGTACAAATTTACAATCAGGTGTAAAAGACAGAAAAGAAAAAAGTAAATATATAAATAAACTGGGTTTTGTATATACAGTTACCAGTGATTGCACATAGAATTTAGTATTACACAATGGTGATTTATGGAGGGAACTGGAAAAATGTGGGGGTGGGGCTGTGCTATCGGTGCATGTGTTAGTTCAGGGTGGTTATGGCCTTTGGAAAGAAACTGTTCTTGAGTCTGTGGGTCTTTCTGCTGATGCACCTGTAGCGCCTCCCTGAGGGAAGCAGGCTGAACATGTTGAAACCAGGGTGGGAGCTGTCCTTGATCATGTTTGCTGCTCTGCTGAGGCAGCGGGAGGAATAAATGTCCATCAGGGCGGGGAGAGGGCAGCTGATGAGCTTCTGTGCTGCCTTAACTACATTCTGAAGCCTCACTCTACCCGCCTTAGTGCAGCTGCCGTACCATACCGTGATGCAGTAAGTTAGCAGGCTCTCAATGGATGAGCGGTAGAACATCAGACGCCCGCTGAGATGTTCTCTCTCCAGGAGATGAGAGCAGAGATGAGGACACCAAAGAACTGGAAGGTGTGGACTCTCTCTACACGCTCCCCATTGATGTAAAGTGGGGCTAAGTCAGTGCTGTGCCTCATGAAGCCGACAATGACCTCTTTGGTTTTCTTAGTGTTCAGTGCCAGATTGTTTTCTGAACACCAGGCTGCCAACTTCAGGACTTCCTCTCTGTAGGCTGCCCCGTCTCCCTTTGAGATGAGGCAGCCTATCGTGGTGTCATCAGCAGACTTGATGATGAGATTGTTGTTGTGGGTCGAGCTGCAGTCGTGGGTGTAGAGAGAATACAGGAGGGGGCTCAGCACACAGCCCTGTGGGGAGCCAGTGCTCAGTGTGCGAGTGGAGGAGAGATGAGGGCGGAGTCTTACAGTCTGGGGCCGGTTTGTGAGAAAGTCCTTTATCCAGGCACATGTGAGAGGAGGGAGGCCAAGAGTGACCAGTTTGGTGATGAGGATGTCTGGGATGATTGTTTTACTGGGACATGCATGTTCTAGGTGACTCAGCACAGAGTGGAGGGCGATGGCGTCTTCTGTGGATCTGTTTGCACGGTATGCAAACTGGTGGGGGTCGAATTCCGGGGGAAGGTAGTCCTTGATGTGCTGAAGGACTAGTTCCTCAAAGCATTTCATGATTACCGGCGTGAGGGCCACAGGGCGGTAATTGTTCAGGCTGGTGATGGGAGACGTCTTCGGCACTGGGATGTTTGTTTCTGATTTTAGACAGGATGGGATGGCTGCCTGATCCAGTGAGAGGTTGAAGATTCTGGTGAAGATGAGGGTGAGCTGGTGGGCACATGCTCTTAGCACCTTGCCAGGTACTCCATCTGGACCGGCACCCTTCCTGGGGTTCACTGCTAGGAGCACATGTCTGACATCGTGCTCCGTTACAGTGAGTGGAGCGGTGCAGGAACCAGGTGAGGATGAGGATGGGAGCAGGGCTGAAGCAGATGAGTGCTGCTGTTGTGGTGTTTCAAAGCTGGTGAAGAATATTTCCTCTGGCAGCTGCACACTCAGTGCACTGTTTTCACAGTGCTGCCTTTGTGGTTTATGTCGTCTTGTATGCCCTACCACACCTCCTGTGTGTTGTTGCTCGACAGCTGGGACTCGATGCTTCTTTTATGGTCTTTAATTCCTCTTTTCAGATCGGCTCGAGGAGTGATTGAACCTGACCGGTTTTTGTTTTGGGAAAACCCGAATGCTTTTGTCCACAGTCACATTTCCAATACAGAACTTGATATAGTCCAGTACTGATCCCGTGAAAGTTTCTAGGTTCTGGGATTGAAATATGTCCCAGTCTGTCTGTGTGAAGCAGTCCTGCAGTTTGGAGAGATCATTTTCAGGCCAGGTTGTAATGGTCTTTGTGGTGGGCTAGGCACTGCATCCGAGGGGGGTGTAGGGTGGGGGGAGCAGGAGGAAGAGGTTTTCGGACTGGCCGAGGTGGGGGGAGGGATGTGGCATGGAAACATTCTTAGCAAAAACACATTTTGTTCATACTACTGTACTATATTAGTACATCTGAGTTATTGTGAACCAAAGAAGTCTATACCAGCTGCATAAAACTGCTTACAGACCCATTTCTACACCTTTATCAGCACCACTTTCTCTGATTCACTTGTAAGTAAAGTTAAATGTGCTTGCACCTCTAGGGCAGGAAAGCAGAAGGGAGTCAGACTGAAGAAACTGAACAGTTGTGCTTGATTATATGATCTATCGCCCACTTAAACTATTATTTCTGTTCAGGAAAACACATAACTGTAATTTGGCATCTTAAAACATGGATAACAACAAAATGACAAAATATATTTTAGCAATAAAATTATCAGCTTGATTAAAGAGCTTGTACATCCTGGTGGACAACAATTACATAACAATTACAGAAACAAAAATCTCGATAATGATCAGTACTTTCACTTTAGGGTAGCTGTGGCATAAGCCCGATACTCCACGGTGCTCTACTAAATCTGGTAAGCGTGTATGTATTCAGGTGTGGAAATATTGATGAATCACTAATTTATGAAACATTCATACACATGGTTTATGCACATACACATTGTAGATGGCAGACAGTTGGTGTCGTAAGCCCTGCCCTCCATTCAAAGATGGTCATAGCTGCTTCTTTCACTCCTCGTTCAAACCATCTGTCTTCCCTGTCCAACATGTGAACATTGTCGAGGTGGCTGTTTGGTGTCTCCAATATAGAGGTCTGAGCTCTCCTCGCTGCACTGCACAGCTACACTACATTGTTTAGTTTGTGTCTGAGTGTGTGGCTGGGCTAGAAGTACACTGGGAAGACACTCCTGGCGCAGAGAACTGAAGAAGCTTCTTGGATGAGAGGTGAAACGTCTTCAAGCAACTTAAAGAAGTCCAGACGCTTTTCTTTCCAAGCTCCTTAGACTACGATGACCTGGATGACTGAGAACCTTCACAGACAAGACGCTCCTGAGTTTCTCTGATAAACCTGATACATGAGGGACGACAATGTTGTTCTGTTTGTCTTTCTTATCCTCCCTAACTGGTGTCTGACCTTCTCTCCTCTGCATCTTTGCTGACTTGATAAAAGCTCAATTATGATAACCGCATGTTTTAGGAGCTTAATTTACATGTGTGGATTCCCTCTTTTTCCCTTCAGGCTTAGAGGGAACATTTTCTGCCCGGAGTTGTTGTAGAGTCCTGATTGCTCCAAGTTTGTGTTCCAGAGGGTGATGGGAGTCACACACAGGGAAAACCTGCAAACTCTTTACTGAAAGAACCTAATGCCACAGGTGCAATGCAGCAATAAAGAAACACAGCTTTTTCATTAAAAAACAAAAAAAACAAACATGCCTTTGTGTAATCTGAAAGAGCTGGACAAGCACAAAGCATCAAACTGGCAATCAGACTTCAGGTGTAGCAGCTATAAGTCTTATAGCCTGATTATTAGGGGTGTGGCAGGGGGATATAACTGTTAGCTGTCTTCTAGGCTTCATTTTAACTCAATTACATTTTATTAATACAGCGCCTAATCACAACAGTCACCTCAAGGCACCTTATACTGTAAGGTAGTAATAGATACAGAAAAACCCAACAGTCATATGACCCTCTATGAGCAAGCACTTTGGTGACAGTGGGAAGGAAAAACTCCCTTTTAACAGGAAGAAACCTCCGGCAAGTGACTGATTGGAGTGCCATGTTTTTTTATACATGAAGAACTTTAATGGCCCTAGAACAGACTACTGAGGAACCTGAAATGTGATCATATTCTGGAGCTTTTCCAGTAAACAGGAACTGCTGACTGGTCAATTAAAATTCTTATTATTCAGTTAAATTTGATATGGTTAAGGAATGAAGAGGGGGTGTTTTGTTTGTTTAATTTGGTTGGTGGGGGGGGGGGGGGTACAGAAACCATACTGGTGTTTGTAAAGAGTTAAATTAGTATGTACATGGGAAAGAAAGAAAAAAAAAAACCTTTTCTAAATAAAAGCTACGTCCAGCTCCTGTATTCACGAGAATACCTGATTTGGCAAATACTTTTCAACAGATGTCTTTCCTGACACAAACTACAGGATCCCTTTTCCAGGATTAAACCAAGATATTTTGTTTGGTGAATGTGTAAGCCAAAAAAATGAGTTACAAAGTAGTACTTTTGTATGCATTAGAGAGGGTTTACAGTAATTAAAGCAGCATGTATTGTTAAGTTCAGTCTGTTATCTGTGTGTTCATTTTTTTCCTGTCAGGCTGTGTTTTATCAGCTTTGTATCATTATCAGCTCAGGCTTTTGCCTAAACATCCAGCATCACTTCGCACTGATGCTGAACAGACTCAGGCCATGTCCACACTAATACATTTTTGTTTGAAAATGCATCGTTTTCTCTCTGTCCACACTGAGATGGCGTTTTCGGTCAAGGAAAACAGCGTTTTGAAAACGCTCTCCAAAGCAGATACATTTGAAAATCCCGCTTTCGTGTTGCAGTGTGGACAGCAAACCCGGAGCCTTTTCGAAAACAATGACACATTTTAGTCATGTGATGCAGTCATGTGACCAATTAAACTAAAATAGCAGAGGGCATTATACAGCAGTTGTTTTGTTTGTTCTCAATTTGACAGCCCTATTAAAGATTAATATCAGTCTGCACATGCTCCAGAGAGCTTTTCTTCAAATTCTTTAATTCTCATTCGCTTTTTCAACTTTGTACTTTTGTGTTACTCACAGCAACAACTCCACCTCATTGTTAGTCCTTTAAAAAAAAAAAAAACCTCTGTGCTTTTCCTCGACGTTTTGCTGCAACGTTTCAAAGAGCCAGTGTTCTGAGAAACCATCCTACTCTGACAAAACGTCCTACCCGCATTATAATTTTGACGGTGACTTGCGACTAAACCTAACCCTAGCCCTAACCATAACCTTAAGAAGTATTCCGGATGGGTGAGAGAAAAAGAAGTTAATTCAGCGTTGGTGCTGTGCGCATGCGCTCCGTCTGCGCAGAAACATTGGGTAGGATGTTTTTTCAGGTAGGATGGATTCCCAGAACACCTGAAAGTTAAAAAAAAACAAAACAAAAGCGGCAGAAAGAAATGAGGCAGGTCGAATCTTCTTACCTTTCACGCATGCACAGGACTGGAATGTAAGCGTTTTCGGCCGCTTCAATGTGGACGCACACCTCTGTGAAAATGGATGAAAACGATAGTGTGGACGCGGAACGTTTTCAAACTAATTTATCCGGGCTAGTGTAGATGTAGCCTAAATCATTTAAAAATCAACCGGTTTTTCTCACTTCCTGTCAGATAAATCCTGCTCCACAGGGACCTTAAAACTAAGGAGCCAAAATGGCTTCCTTCAAACAAGATGAACTTAGGACCAAGGCCCAGGCTCAGATGAAGGAGGATTATTTGGAACAGAGTCATGCTGAGCTGCTCTAGAAAGCCCAAAAATGAGGACATGAAGGTGGAAGTGAGGAGAACAGTTCTGATGAGTTGTGTCTTTGATACTGTTGGCTGTAACCCCAGAGACATTAATTCAGTCACGGTTGCGATGTCATCAACATTACTGAACTTTTTAAACTGGAAGTTAATAAATCCTCAGTTGATCCTATTTACATGTTAAGACTGAAAGCTTTTTAAAACAGTTCTGTTTTTCGTAGTCACGACGGAACGGACAAACTCTTTTATTAAAATCTTTGCTGGGTTAGGATGATGATCCTAAATCTGCCTCTTAGTCTTTTGTAAATAAATGATAAGTAACGATTTTACCTCAGTCATGACTGTAGAAATCTTATAAGCAGTCTTCCCTCTGAGCTTCACTCAAACTCATTAAATCTCATCAACGATTAAAATCAATATGAACACGATGGTTATTAAATGCTGTTAGTGTTGAATGTGTGCATTAGTACACAGTGTGTGCAGGCTGTGGTGTACAGCAGCATAAATACTGCAGTATGTTGTAGTACCGTCACAGAGCTGCAGAGGATTTTACATAATTAAACATGAACTCGGCGCGCCTGAAGGCGCAGAGGGTGAATCTGCTTTATTCTCACATCTTCAGCTGCGTTAATGAAAATCACTCATCCGAGCTCACATATTAGCCCGGCTCGGATCGGCCCGATCCGGCTCGGCCCACAGTGAAGCTGCGCGCATCGTGACAGGCACCCTTAGCACAGCGGGCTTACAGCCGTGCCGGACCGAGCCGGGTAGGGTCAGACCGGGTCAGAACAGACTTCCACTGTCATGAAAAGACCAGGTTCTTTGGCCGCCTCTTACCCCAGCTGCCAGCGGTTCGGCCCAGAAACTCCCCGGTGCGCGGGTTGTAGATGCAATCCTTCCAGGAATCCTGCTTCTCCTCCTCCTTCTTCTCCCTTTTCGCTTCATTCGCCTCTTTCTTGTCCTCCTTCTTTTCCTGTTTCTCCTCCTTTTTCTCTTCTTTCTCCTCCGCCTTCACCTCCTCCTTCGCATTATCCTGGTTCTGATCTTGGTTCGGTTCCTGGGTCTGATCCTGGTTCAGTTCCTGAGTCTGATCCTGGTTTGGTTCCTGGTTCGGTTCCTGGGTCTGGACCTGCGGACTGGACGACATACCGATGCCGGACTAAACTGATCTGGGCTAATCAAGGCTAAACACCAACAGCTGGGATAAACCGATCCGTCGGATCTACGTGAGGAGCCCTGTACGCGCACGCGCAATCACACACACACACAAGCACATAGGGACTGCTGCAGAACGAGACGCATGCGCAGCACAGAGCATGTGTGAGGGCTGAGGGTCTCCAGTGATAAAGACGATGATGATGATGATGAAAATGCACTGTGTTGTGAAAATAGACTGAGACCATCATCCATCCATCCTAAAGTCTATCCCAGCTGTTGTGTGTGTGTGTGGGGGGGGGGGGGGGGCTAATTACAATTAATTCTAATCAGTTAACTCTTACATCCCCAAAGGTTATCACCAATCTAACCATAACCCTACTATCGTGTGATATGGGTTAATATAATGTTAAGTCACCAGTCAGTCTCTGAAGGACGAGGATATTCAGTGTTTTTATTCAGTGTCAGTGTTTATGCCTGATAAGCCCTTTCACTGTAATTTTTGTATAAAACAATAAAAATAAGCCCTGAAAGAAAAAAATAAGCTGCTCAGAAATAAATTCATGTCAAACCAACATTATATAATCATGTGACAATTGCAGTGGCAAGTAATTGGGCAAAATCAGGATGATGTCATGCTGATGTGACACACAGAAAGAAGGAGGAAGCCACCTGAAAAAGAGGAATATGAAGGAAATAAGGAGCCAGGAAATGCAAGAGGATCTATTCTGTTTCTTTTGTTCGGTGCTTTTTTTCATGAACGTGACAGCGACAAACACAGTGGCTCCTGATTTCCTTACAACTGACTCTCTCTGAGGTGATGTTTGCACACTTAAAGTCATGTTTCAGATGTGGAGGAAAACAGACTCAGCAGACACTGAACACTGAATGAAGAGGTTCTGGTTCTAGTAGTGAGAAGGTGGTACATGATATATAAAGACACAAGTTTTATTTGTTTTGGACCTTTGGGTGATGATGGAGGGGTTCATGTAGAACAAAGCAGTCTGAAAAATGGAGCCAAGCCTTAAGTGCTGCCTTTCTGGTTTTTGTTTGTTTGTTTAGTATCTCCTGTTATGGGCTTTTATTCTGTGTTTTATACTATTTTGTGGACACTTCCTGCTCCCAGTGAAAGGTGTCAGTAAATGTGGGAGCTGTGACATCACACAATTGTGATAAAGTATTGTGTGATATCATCTATCTCTCTCTCACACACACACACAAACACACACATTTACACATAAAAACACGCTGCTCTCTCTCTCATCATTCTTCTTCACCCTCCTTACCCCCCACCCCCACCCACCCTTCAGCAATAGGGGGAGGAGCCAGCAGAGTAAGGATGCTGTCAGGTTGCCGTGGTTTCAGCCTCTCGTTTCTTGTGGCGACCATCGTCAGGGATGTGTGTGTGTGAGGGTGAAGGGTGTGTGAGTGTGACTGTGTGTGTGTGTGTGCATTTGAGTGGTGGTTATTGCAACTGTAAGGATATATGAATGAAGAAAGGCGAAGAGGAAGGAAAGGAAGGACGGGGGAGGAAAGTGGCATTGAAGGGTGGATCTGGATTAACGTCGCTGCAGACAAAAAAATCTGTCATTTCCTCTGAGCTGCAGAGATCTGAGAGGACAACAGAAGCCTCATCACTCCATCTTTGTTCCTGCAGAGGGAGGACTGAAGGAGGGAAGGAAGGAGTCGAGGACCAAAAGGGGGAAAGAAAGGAGGACTGAAACAAGGAAAAAATAATAGGAAGCAGGGAAGGAAATAGGATCGAATCAGGGAAGGAGGGAGAGTGGGAGGAAGAGGGAGTCTGAGTCCTTGCTGGTCATCAGGTAAGGCTCCTCATTCAGCTTCAGTGTCATCTTCCTTCATCTCTTCGGTGTTTCTGCTTGTCTCCGAGCTGCTGCTGTTCCCACTGACAGTGTTCAAAATATCCAGTTTCTTCACATCCTTCTCGCCTGTCAGTGAAACCTGACACGGCAGCATTTCACTTCAATATGGCTGCCATGTTGGGGTTATAGTAAGGGGAAACTTCATTTAATTTGCTTTTATTTTGAAGGGGATGTCTGTCAGTCATGACTAAACAGTGTAAAAACAAAGGTGAACACACCTAAGAAGACAAGGTCAAAGTTCAGATTGGAAGTGATTCTGTGTAAAACGTGTGTGTGTGTGTGTGTGTGTGTGTGTGTGTGTGTGTGTGTGTATGTGTGTGGGAAGGTTCATGCCTAAGTCAAAGAGATACAGCCAAAGACATACTTATCATGTTCTTGCCCCTGTTTTCTCCCACTATCAGAGAGTTGCTCATTAAGCAGTTATTCTTGCTGTGGATACATCGCTGTGCTTCACCTGTGATGGACTACTGACCTGTCCAGGTGTATCCCACCTATACTGGAATAGGCACCACCCCACATGTTCCAAAGTAGGCTAAGGAGTTAAGGATAATGCATGGATGAATGGATACATATATGTTAATGGATGGACAGATGGATGGATGGATGGATGGATGGGTGCTTTAGACAGAATTAGTGGATAGAGGCTATAAAATAAAAAAACTGGAATAAACTCAACCTTCAGGGTGGTGTTCCCACATAAATAAATAGGTGGAGCAGCACCGTTATCAACTGAAAACACTCAGTGCTGAACAGTGCCTGTTGTACTGTAGGTAACATGACTTCACTACCATCTGACAGCAGGAAAGTTCCTGTTTTGAGCTTCCTGCTGTGAGGAGTATGGTATTCCTGTTTCCTCCAACAAACACATGCTGGTTACGTTAACCTGTGAGCCAGAAGGAGTGTGTAGTGGGTCAGAATCTGTAATGAAGCTGTATGTGTTAATGTGGGTGGTGCTGTAAAGGACTGAGTAGTCAGTAAACCTCTCAGGAGGCTGCTACAACTCAGAGTGTGAAGCAGCTCCACCTTGACAGATCCTAAACGGGAGACCCTGAGTAGCAAATCTGAATCTTTCCCCTCATCCTCTCCTCGTGTCTCCTCTCTCACCCGCTTACAGGATGCATTACATCATTCTCCTGTGAGAGATGCTGCTGTTGCTAGGTTACTGCCAGCTGACTCCCTGTTCCATTTTTAGATGGATGCTGAGAAACAGAGAGGTGGGGGAGGGGATCAATATGGCGAGATGAATTCAAAGCAGTACTTTATTTAAAAGTCAGAGAAACAAACATGAAGCCTTCATGATAAAGATGAATAAAAGTGAGCCACGTTCCTCATATTCAGATGATTACTTTAATAAATTCATCCAATACAATACAATACAAATTTATTTATATAGCTCATTTAAAACCAACGGTATACCAAAGTGCTTCACAATAAAACAGCAGGTTAAAACATGAATAATATTGTCACGGCTGGGGACCTAAGGACACCGGAAGACACACGGAAATGACACGGAGAAAGCAGGGCAGGGAAACGCTGATTAACACTGAGTTACACAGAGTAATGCAGACGACGCAACGAGGAACACAGGCAGAGACACACCATAAATACACACAAGGTAATGAGGGAATGACACACAGGAGGGGGGCACAGCTGAACCTAATTAGACACAACGAGACACAAACCTTCAAAGTAAAACAGGAAACACAGACTGTTTTACAACACAAACTCGGGGACACGAACAGAGCACAGAGGGAAGACACAGGTAGGGCTGATAAACACTGAAGCACTAAACACAAGAACCAAACCTAAGAACTAATACAAAATCAGAATTAACACAAAACACAAGGTGATACCAAAAGGAAACACAAAACGCTGGGTCAAAATGACCCAGGATCATGACAAATATAAGACCATTAACAAAGTACTGAATATGCTAACAGGTCAATGGCACTAATTACACAAGAATAAAAGTGAATATCAAATCAAACTTGCTAAAACAGACAGGTTTTAAGTAAAAGAACAAAATAATTACATTTCAAAGATGATATAAAACCTTGGCTGGTTGAAATGAAATGTAGCTTTATTAATCCCAGTGTGTTGCCGCTTACCCACACAACCTACCCACATGGTCAACGTCACTAATATAA